>NC_048413.1:5369325-5395797 GCF_013103735.1 Etheostoma cragini | reverse complement strand
GTAAAATGACAATTGTAACAAGACACCCTTCTATTAACCCCATTCCAACCACAACAAACCCTTATGCCGAGAAAAAATAATTGACGTAATCAATGCAGCAAGGGATGCCAGTTTACAAAACTTGGCCTCTGCACTACACCAGTCTGCCTCAGGATGTCGAAACCAGTAAACAACCTTTTTTACGTTTGCAGCCCAATAGTAAATCATTAAATTTGGGAGGGCGAGCCCACCCCTCTGTCTTGGTCTTTCAAGAAATTTTTTACGCAACCTTGAAGTTTTACCTCCCCATAGAAAGCTTAAAAGTAACTTTTCTGTTGCTCGAAAGAAAGACTTTGGAAGGAAGACCGGAAGATTTTGAAATAAATATAGAAACCGAGGCAACACATTCATTTTAACACAGTTAACTCTTCCAGCAAGAGATAAATAAATGGTGCTCCATCGCTGGTGGTCAGATTTTAGTCTCCCAACTATTGGAGGGAAATTTGCATCTATCAAACCAGAGAAGGAGGGGGTGACATGGATTCCTAGATACTTAAATCCTGACTTTGATATACAAAAGGGCAAGTCTGTATCTTGTATTTGAAGCGCCTTCTCATTAATAGGGAAACACATGCTTTTTAAGAAATTATTTTTATACCCCGAAAAACTACCAAAGACCTCCAGAGTTTTCAAAATTATAGGTGTAGAGGACAATGGATCCGTTACATAAATTAAAAGATCATCAGCATACAAAGAGACGTTATATTCCACTCCCATCCTAATAATACCGTGTATGGACTGTGTGTTTCGAAGCTTTATTGACAGGGGTTCTATCGCTAGGACAAACAGCAACGGGCTGAGAGGGCAACCCTGACTCGTCCCTACTGGACAGTGAAAAATATTGCAAACACAAGTTATTAGTGACTACTGCAGCATTAGGGGACAAGTATAATAGCCGGACCCAGGAGACAAATTTTGGACCGAACCCGAACTTGTCCAACACGGGGAAGAGATAGCCCCATTCAACCCTGTCAAAAGCCTTCTCTGCGTAAAGGGATAATACCACTTCTGGAGCAACTCCAGACGCTGGAGAGTGAACCACATTTTAAAGTCTACGGACGTTAACAAATGAATGGCGCCCTTTAATGAAACCTGTCTGATCCATTGAAATTATGTCTGGTATGACAGAACTTATTCTAACGGCCAGGGCTTTAGAAAGAATTCTAACATCTGCGTTCATCAAAGATATCGGCCTATAAGAGCTGCAGTCCATCGCATCTTTGCCTGGCTTTAATAAAACTGTGATAAGTGCCTACGTGAGGCTCCGTGGGAGGGATGACTGTTCAAAAGAGTGGTTAAACATGTTGAGAAGCAGAGGCGTGAGCTCCGAGGAAAACGTTTTATAAAACTCAATTGGGTAGCCGTCTGGCCCAGGAGTCTTACCGCTCTGCATGTCTTTAATTGAATTTTCTACTTCCTGTTTTTCTAGAGGTCTTTCTAGGCTCTCTCTTTGGACTTGTGTAATTGTTGGAGTGTCCAAGTTTTCTAAAAATTCCGTCATATCAGAGACATTGTGGGGGAAGTCTGCTTTGCATAAGATCTGAGTATACTGTATATATTTCTCAAAGGTGCTTTTGATTTCTTGGGGGTCCATTGTCATTTCTTGAGGCGCGTTCCTGATAGTAGGAATAAGTCTGGATGCAGATTTACCCTTCAACTGATGGGCGAGTAGGCGCCCTGCCTTTTCCCCATGTTTGTAGAAAAATGCATGTGACCTTAACAAATTTCTTTCTATCTTTTCCGTAGACAGTAGATCATATTGTGCTTTAAGGTTCAATTTTTCTTTGTATAGCTCGGGCGTTGGAGTCTTTGAATATTGATGATCAATTTTCAAAATGGAATCAACAAGTTTGTCCTGTGTCCGCCTCCTGTCTTTATTTCTTGAAAAAGATATTATTTGTCCCCTTAGTACCACTTTTAATGTTTTGCATAGTACGGATGGTGTTATAGAGTCCGTCTGATTAAATAAAAGGAAATCATCTATTGATTGTGATACGTACTGACAAAAGTTTGTATCAGAAAGTAAAGTTGTGTTCAACCTCCAAGCAGACCTTGCAGGATAGTTAAGCGCGATGGAGATATCAAGTATGAGGGGTGCGTGATCCGATTCGACAATAGAGGAGTACTCTACAGATTTTATTGAAGGGAGAAGGTGTTTGTTGATAAAAAAGTAATCTATCCTAGAGTAGGACTGGTGCACATGCGAGAAATAAGAAAATTCTCTTCTGGAAGGATACAGAAACCTCCAAGGGTCTATACAACCTATATGAGACATGAGGCTAGAGAGTGCTCTGGACATCTTTGATGTGATTGCGGTTTTTTGATTTGAGCAGTCCAAACCTGGATCCATCACACAGTTCATATCTCCACCAAATATTAGATGATGTGTGTTCAAATCGGGCAACAAGGTCATTATTTTCTTGAAAAAGTCAGCATCATCCCAGTTGGGGGCATAAATGCACACTAAGGTCACCAGGGAGTGAAACAGACTACCTGTTACTATGATATACTGCCCTTGGGGATCTGAAATTATTTCTGAGGGAGTGAATAATACCTTTTTATGAATTATTATTGGCGTGCCCCTGGCTCTGCTGCCAAAATTTGAGTGATACACCTGTCCTACCCAAGCCTTCCTAAGCAAAATATGGTCTTGAACACGGAGGTGTGTTTCCTGTAAAAATGCAATTTCGGTGTGGAGTCTTTTCAGATGTGAGAATATCACTGGTCCATTCATACCTCTAACATTCCAACTAGTAAAAGATCACTGCAGATCCCCCTGCCACATTTCTATTTACTGTGCCACTCATTTCCTAAAAGTTGTCTATTGAACCATATGGGTGGCAGAGCACGCCATAAAGTGTCGTAAAAGGCCATGAGCTTGACACTGTGAGAAACAAGAAAAAAAAAGAAAGAAAACATTACCCGGCAACCCATCCCTATTATACAACTAATGAAACACTCTAGGTCCATCCTCTGAACTACGACGAACCGCAGCTTTAGCGTGAATTAGACTTCCAGTAGTCCTTCTTGCTATCTCAATATATTAGGCTCTTCCCAAACATAACACAGGCATATATACGCACACAGTCAACAAGACGACTTGAGTTGCTAGCCGATAATGAACAACAATTAGGTTATTTCAAAATGGCATTACCGCATCCACGAACTTGCGAACTTGTAGCACTGAAACAATAAACTGAGTGCACCTGAAAGAGAACGTAAAAAGAGAGAAAGCATACCATCTGTAACTTCACATTCCACAACAGGTAGTTCACCACTGCTTCAGATACATTGTCATTTGTCGTTTCACCTGCAGCGAGTATCCTGGCGGCATGAAGACGTTACGTCCACAGTTCAGGACAGTCCTCAGAAGTAGTAGCCCGGGGCCTTATGTGTAGCAACCCGACGACCATAAAACTCCTGGGCCTCCTCTGGTGAGGAGAAGATGAGCGTTTGGTTTTCAAATTCAACTCGAAGGCGTGAGGGGTATAGCAAACTAAACCGTACGTTCTTTTCATACAGCAGCTGTTTGATGCTCTTAAATGCAGCACGTTTCCTCGCCAGACCCGCCGACAAGTCCGGATACATCCTAAGTTTGGATCCCTTGTACTCCACTTTTCATCAGTATAATGCACTGTAACTTCGAGATAATTTTACCCAGTGACTCCAGTAGTCCCCGGTGAGTCCAGTAGTCCCCAGTGGGTCCAGTAGTCCCCAGAAAGAGCAGCAGCGGGTGCATGTTGTAACGTGGTTGCTTTTGCATTCCTCTCCTTTTCATAGAACTGGGAGTCTGATGGTCCGTGTTGAGGGAATCTCATACCTGCCATCATGTTGCAATTCTCAGACCAATGTCCTCCACAACACTAGGACCTGCATTCTGTAGCTGTCCACGTCGCTATATGGCATTTGTTAGCATCTCTTGTCTTTGTTTACCTCTACTTACCCACACGCTGCATCTAATGTAGCCTAGTCTGCCGAAGCCTCGCGCCGCTGTGTGTTTCGTTGAATGATTTGCTGGTATCAACTGTCAAGGTGATATTTCAGACTGGAAGTACTCCGGTGATAAGAAAATTCAACTTTGCAGTATTTACAAAGCCTGTGAGCAACACACTTTTACAATAATAAAGAAATAATAAAAACTGCGTTAACTCGCGATAAAGAAAATTGTATATGTATACATATATATATATATATATATATATATATATATATATATATATATATATATATATACATACACTACAAATTTCCATTTCACTCCATTATAGACAGGATACCAGCTGATCTGGGTGGGTGGCTGATCTTTAATGCAATATCTACATTTCCCATTATCAGCAACCATTCATCCAATGTTCCAAAGGCACATTTTGTTTACTAATCTGATATTATTTTAAAAAACTAACTAAGAAAACATTAAACAACCCTTTTGCAATTATGTAAGCACATAATTTCATCTGGAAACTGCTGCCCTGGTTAAAAAAAACAAGGCAACTGACCTCAGCTGGGATTCTGTCTATAATGGAGTCCAATGGAAATGTGTGAGTGACCCCAAACTTTTGACCGGTAGTGTATATATATTTGGCATCATAGTTGGTATCATTTTAGAATAAAGAACGTTTGTGTGTGTGTTTGTGGACTTTTTAGTGCTTTTCTACTTTTAAAACCAGTTTTCAGTAAGCGTGGCCCTGATCTTAACAGAGATGGCTCTCCTTCTTTTCTCTGCCCTCCTCCTCTTCTTCCTCTCTCCATGAACTTGTCTTGAGGTATGTCCCTTACGAAAACTAAGGGAAAAGGCTGAGAAATAGCATGCTAGTTAACATTAACATAGACACAGGCTATACTGCTAACTAACATTCTAGTTAACATTAACACAGGCACAGGCTAATTACTCCTAACTAACATACTAGTTACCATTAACATAGGCCCATGCTAATTACTGCTGACTAACATGCTTGTTACCATTAGTAATTAAACCTAAACAGCTAATGGAAGTCCATGCCACGTCATCAACTGAATAATCCAGTGTGTGAAGTTTTGCAGGGTGTTTGAGTTAGCTTTGCAAGGCAAAGATGAAACTGAGGGCTCCTCCACTAGCCCTGGTATTTTTCCTGGTGTTCAATGAGTGTCTTGAAAATGCTAAAGTTTTCAAGGGGACATCAAAGACAATTCAAACGAGCTACTGGGATGGATAGATAGATAGATAGATAGATAGATCGATAGATAGATAGATAGATAGATAGATAGATAGATAGATAGATAGATAGATAGATAGATAGATAGATAGATAGATAGATAGATAGATAGATAGATGGATAGATAGATAGGTAAGTTAGATATGAATTGATCCCACCAAAATTGGAAATTAGTGTTACAGCAGCAAAATATCAGTCACAGCAATACTAGGATACAATACACATACATAAATTATGCTTTAAATAATAATAATAGTATAGAAAACAAGAACAAATATTTGAATATATACAAGTAGGGAATACAAAAAATGTGAAACTGCTTAACTAGGAATGAGAAATATGTAGATAAACCTATTGTGCAGGTTGCATTAGTGCAGTATTTCTGATGTCTCAGAGTCTTATCAGCACCCAGTGATGAGGTGGTAATAACTTGTATTGCCTGTGGTAGTAATGATTTCTTGTAGCGGTCTGTGCAACATCAAAGCTGTCGGAGCCTCTAAGAGAAGCCGCTCCTCTGGTGGACCAGGGTTATCCATGATAGAAACAGCTGTCTTGTGGAGGAGATGAAGTCATCCAAGCTGACGAGACCATGGACACAGCTGGTACATCGATGGCAACCATAAAGTGCAGGAGCGCTTTTTTGAGTTTCTTCTAATCTTGGAATTCATCTCAATCACCAGCGTGCTTTAGAGAGACATAACAGCCTTTTTGCCACTGACAAGAAAGTCAAACTCAGTGCACAAGCTTACGATGGAGCCAGTGTGATGAGAGGAAAGAAGACTGGTGCGCAGAAAAGAATACCCATTATGTGCATTGCCATGCACATCAGCTGAATTTGATCAGGCAGCAAGCTACTTCTTGCATTAAAAAAGTGAATATTTTCTTTTCTGATCTGAGCAGGATTGCACCTTTTTTTTCCCGGTTGCCCAAACGCACCAGCATTGTTGACCAGACTGAAGACTACCCAGAGCTTCATCCACACGGTGGAACTTCAACAGCAGAGTCGTGATCACTATCCACGAGAACCGAAACGACCTCATACAATGTTTTGAAGCCATCGGGAAGGGTTCATTGGGTTCATTTGACCAGCCCACCGTGAGAGAGGCATCTGGCTACGTGGGGATGCTACATGATGAAGATTTAATTTTTTTCTTGTGGCTTTTTCACAAAATCCTGCCCTAGGTCAACATTCTGTACCAGAAGCTCCAGAAGAAGGACATTGATGCTGTCTTCATCAAACGTGCCCTACACAGCTTCACAAGCAGTGTGCAGGCCATAAGGTAAGATTAAACAATCTCAAAGCAGAGCTTTATTTGAAAATGTATGCATGAAAGGAGACTGCATTTGTGTTAGAAATTACATTATTCTCATTATATTGTATATGGCCTGTGGTGTAATCTATCTTACTTTATATACTAGGTGTACTAAGTTGTTCTTATAAGTGGATGAACCCATGCAATAGTTGACTAAAAGTAGGAATAAATAAATCATCTTTTGGATATTGATTTAATGCCTTAATTAAAACAATAGTAAAATCCAACCTTTAAGAACGCCAATTTTCTTTTTTCTTTTATTCTTCTTTTTAGTCAACTCTGGAATGGGCTCATAAACGTTTGAGCACCACTGTATACTGTGCTGAACATCCAGGCTAGGTGAGACACAGGCTAACTTAAACACTAAAGACTTTAGTTATCCCTGCCCATTTTATGTGGAACTGAAATATTTCTACTACATGGGGATAAATTGCATACAACCTGTACATCAAATATAGACTACAATACTGTATATAGCCTAACAAACACATTGGTTTGTTTTCCTTCATGGACTCCTCTTAACAGCAGCTGCAAAAAACAACAGGAGCCAAAAGATCCAGAACAGCTTTAAGAGAAGAGGAGAAGCAGAGGCTGTCTGAAGAGGTCTGCAACACCTTCCTTGATCACACCAAAGCAAGGTTCTCTTTCACTGACCACCACGTGAGTGCTACCGTACTGCAAGCTTGTTTGAAAGGCACTGCCATTCATGTCCTGATGAGGCTCTGAATGCCAGTGTGATCGCACAAGGCAAAGCTCAAGACAGAACTCTCTCTGATCTATAAGAATCCTGAATTCAAGGTGCACTAGCACTGCACCAGATTCTCATGAGCTCCAACCTCCAGGAGACAATATCTGAGAATCGGACTCTCTGGACTGGGATCCTTATACTCCCCTGACAACAGCTGAATCTGAGAGATGTTTCTCAACTTTGATGCGAGTTAAGTAATTCCTGCAAAATTCAATGGGCCAGGAATGTCTGAATGTACTGGCCATGCTTTCTATGAGAGGGAGCTAGTCCTCAACATGCCTGATTTCAATGAGAAAGTCATTGAAAGAGAGAAGAGCACAGTTTCAGTACAAGTAATGTAGTCTCGCTCTCTCTCACACTCACACACACACACACACACACACGCACACATTTGTTTGAATTTTTATTCATTCAAAAAATAGTTTAAAAAAAATAAAAATGTTAATTTTTAAAAATCTATACAATTGACTAGACTATAGTTGTTCACTTTTCCAAAGCTAGACAGATAGCTGCGTTTACCTTTTCTAAAAATTATTTTTAAATGCTGTTTTCAGGCAAAATGTCTATCACTGTTCATGTTCATTTTCACAAATCTATGCAAGTGGGCAGAATATGGAAGTCTATACAAATTGCTTATTACCAATAACTTAATAACATGCATTGATGTTTTCAGTAGCCTCTGTCAAAAGCTCCTGCTCGCTTGTTGTGATTTATGCTCTGATGCACATAACTCTAATTCATCCATGAGGCGTTATTGAAGTAAGTAATTAATGTGTATATTGGAATTCTTTAGTCAAACTTAGAAGCAACTAAACATTCTGGTTTGGTCTTCAATGTGTAAAGCCAAGATGCACAGACCATCTCAACCCTCACTTGTTATTTCACTTATTTGGAACAGTATTACTTTGGTAATATCCTACACTCCATAAAATGTAGTTCTAAAGAGCCCCTTCTTTTAACAATTTGTCTACTTGTTGTTGCCATGTTGTTACTATTGATTGTTCAAAGCGTGCACTTCCCTTTACTCTAATAGATTATAAGGCTGCACTACCTTTGAAATGTTTTAAATGTGGTAAAATGTCTGATCCTACAATCTGAACAAATACCGAGATGCTGTATTTTCAGCTGATATTTCATTTGTTTATGGAGTTTATATTGTTTATGCAGTGTTGTGGAATGTGAAAGAACACCCTTGATTATTTTTACTGTGATAACTTATTTTGCTTTTGTGAGCTAATACTTTTGAGATCAGTCAATAAATGCTTCCAGTATTGACTTATATGCTGCCCTCATCTTTATGTTGTTGCTGGACATATATTTTTTTAAATGTGTCCTGTTTGGCTATTTTACATCACACAACATTGGATTAATGTAAGTAATAAATAAGTGTAATAATTATTTGTGGAGCCATCGGTCACCTTAATTATAATCAGAAAATTTGCCCCCCTTGAGAATTTCTTTTACTTAACAAATTTCCTCTTTTTTTTCCAACTGTATACTTCAGCTCTACTCGGGACCGCAGGCAGCAATGGACCGGGGTGGGCTCAGGTTTAAGTTTTTTAAATATGAATAATCCAATACAGTGCATTGTTTTAAACTGGTGCAGTGCTTTGCACCGGAGGAATCCAAAAATAACCGTTTTAGCGGTTTGACATGAACGCCACACGATGGAGAGGTTTGTTTTCGTCACATGACAGGAAATAGGAAGCTGTACGCCTTTAGGAGTGTCTAACCAGCAGCGACATAACTATTTGAAGGCTTTGAAATATATATATTTATTGGATAATTAAGTGTGTTCTCGATTTAAATGCACGCGGTTCGTGTTGTTTTATGTTCGGATTTATCGCCAGCTGTCTGTTTTTGGCTTTAAATAATCAACCTTGTCAAGCTAGTTTTAGCAAAGTGGCTAATGTTAAGTAGATCACAACCTTGTCCTGTCCGCCACCACAAACACGTTTGTGGTAGCTTGTCAATAAACCTGTCAGCGTTAGTTATTGTCGGAACAGTGGCTGGCAGTTCGCAGTGTACACTTCATGTTCCTCTAGACATGTCCTGAGTGGGTTTGGACAGGGTAAGACCATCTCCTGACAGGGGACTTTGGCTGGCATGTTGCAGAGCTAACGCTCCAACGGTCGTCTGGCGGTGAGTCAGAAACACGTACGTTTGTACATTACTTTAACGTTGGCTATCTGTGACGTTAGTACGGCCATGACACAATGTCGCTTGGATGCTAACTTTAGTTAAATATCTTAAAGTTACTGTCACTCTGCCAACGCCGGAAAACGTTTAGTGAAAGCTGTCTTTGGTAACGTAACTAATTATAATGCTGTCATTGCGACGTGACGTCGGAAAGCTAGTGTCGGCCGCCAAGTTGTTGCCAATCAAATTAGCCTAGTTTTCTAGCTCATAAAAGTACCAGCTATCCCTAAACGTTAGCTAACGTTACACTTCATTAATAGACTTCAAACAGACTACAATAGCATGGACAAAGACACAAAAAACCCTAATAGAACTAGAAAGACATGAGTGGTTTGTAGTGAGTTCCGTTAGTATCAGGAATGACAACACTCCCATAGTCACATCACATGAAAGCCTTCTTTGTCAGTGTTAACTTTGGCGTTTATTAGGCACGTGCCTGTCTTGTATGATGAAATGTATCGACAGACTTACAATTGAGTCACACTGCAGCATGTACAGTAGCTACCTACATGTAACAAAGTCACTTTTTAAAATGCTTGATTTTATAATGGACATTGGTGTGAGTGGCTCCACCACACAGGTGAACATCTTAACAAATCAACCACCATATCTCTACAGGTTAATAAAATGTATGTCCCGTGTTTATTAGACATTGAACTTGTCTCCTGTGAGGTCTTCAAGCGAACGGCTGGTGCTTTACCCGCCTCAGCATCCCTGAGCCAGCAGGATGTTGGAGGGCCTTGTTGCCTGGGTGCTAAACACATACCTGGGGAAATATGTCAGCAACTTGAACACAGATCAGCTCTCCATTGCCCTTCTGAAAGGTAATTACACATGCTTCTATCTTTAGGTTTCTATTTGCAAAGCATGCTGCAGTGTTCCACATTTTTAAAGGTCTTTTCCTCTCCGTCCTCCTCCATCTCCTCTGTATTAAATCAGCTTGTATAGACTCAACACTCGCAAACGTTTTTGCTTAACTCTGTTGTGTTATACAGTGGTGCTCATAAGTTTATGAACCCATGCTTAGCACAGGCTAACTATAACTAACTAAAATGCTAGTTAACATTAGTAATTACACCTAAACAGCTAATGCAAGTTGAAACTGTCTGCGAGCTTCTCCTGACAATACGGTAGTTTTTTATATAATCGCCTACAATCGTTTTATAAAAACATCTGCTACGGAGCCATAACGTCAGCTACAAGGTAATAGAGCCTTTTATACATTGTTGTGTTTCTTTAGAAATAAACAACAGACAAATAGAGTCTTTAAACGCTTCAGATGTAAAGTTATTCACTGTCAAAGTGGACCCAAAATGAATGGCAGTCAATGGGATGCTAGCGGCGAGTGATGACTTGGTATCCTTAAAATGTCGCCATATGAGCTACGCTTTGTGTCGGTTGGCTTATCCCCTTGGAGTATTGTCCATCGTTCCAAGCGGAACTTTTTGACCATTTTCAGGGGATCATCCGGGGACTTTCAGTGCACTGACTTTTTGCGTAACCTACACTATATACTTAAAACTAAGCGTTTGTAGTGTGCAAGTAGGCGGTTTGAAACACAGCCAGTGTTTGACTGTTTCCTTCCATTCCTCAGGTGCAGTGGAGCTGGAGAACCTACCTTTGAGGAAAGATGCCCTCCGAGAGTTTGACCTGCCGTTTGAAGTTAAAGCAGGTGAGACACACTAACTGATGACCTCACGAAGTTTAAACACAACCAACAAGTTAACCCTATTTTCCACCGGGCGCTGCGTCCCAAAATTGTGCGTGAAGCGGCTCTCTGCTAAGCTAAAACTGGGCACCATGTCCATTTTCACGCGAGCCTCGGGGGCGTTCAGACAGCAGGCAGGAAGTGAAACAGGAGAGCATTCAGTCAATTTACCAAGGTCACCCCCCAATATTGTAAATGTCTCCTTTACAACACCATGGACAACGAGAGATTGATCTTGGAGATGGGAAACCATAAAACAACATGATGTAGTTTAAGTTCAACAACCATCAACTTAGCAGCTTTTTTTTTTCAAGTTCTTGACACAGTACCTGTATTTTACATTGTGCCTAAGAATTAAAGATAGCCAAATATATGTTGGAGAGGAGTTGTGCAACAAGTTTCATTTTGATGGACCAATCTCAACAAAATGTTTTTAAATGATATAGGCTTGTCTTAAAAGTCAGCTAATGCAAATCACAAAAATTCTACAGATGAGCCACAAATGAAAGCAAGTAAATAAAACATAAAGTGCTTTTCATAGATAAAAATCAGAGTGCTTTACATAAAACATACAGTATTATACATATTAAGATCGGCATAGCTGCTTTACATGGAAAGGGCAAACCAACATGCAGAATGGTAGAAAGGTAGTGTTACCTCTACCTGAGGTATGAAGACTGCTAGTCAGATGCCAGAATAGAAAAAAAAAATCTCAGTTCATTGTTTAACTCTTAGTAGCTTGATTGCAAGTTTCACCTGGAGGCCGTCATCAAAACAAACTGAATCAGGATTTTCCTGTCTGGTGATATGTGCTCTAATGTACAACGGAGAAGCAGCAGCATTCTTCATTATACACACCTTCTCTCACTGCTGAAAGAAAAGAGTTTGGGTGCGTTTTAAGTGGTGCTAATGGAGGAAAAGTCAGGGAGCAACATCAGTGCTAGAAAGACCGGCAGCGGCAGACATGAATCCGTGGGCAGCTAGATGTAAACATAATATATGGATCAGGCTTATTATACAGCACATTCTCCTTATAGACAGAATCACTGCAATGTCGCGCCAATGCAAAAATCCTTTCTGTGTGACATCTGGCCGTTGATTTGAGTTGTGAAGATATGTGAAATCAGCAAGTTTGTCTCTTTCAGCTGTAACTGTAAGGTTTAAAGATAAACACGGAGGTCCCAACTATCTGTGATCTCTGCTGCAGGGCTCAACGCTAGCTTTCTTCAATGCTAGCTTCTTCAACATTAGCTTCTTCAACGCTAGCTTTTTCCCCAGCGAGCACACTATCTACCAATTGTAATCACTACTTACAGAGCCTTGCATGGTCAAGCTCCCTCTTCCATCCAGAATCTATTGCACACCCACACTTCTTGGCGCTCTCTGAGGTCTTCAAGCCAAGACCTTTAAGCTGTTCCCAGAACAGGTTTTAAAACCAGAGGTGATCAAGACTTTTCTGTGGGGGCTCCAAGGCTCTGGAACTTTCTCCTTTTAGCCTAAGGGCCTTGGATCCTGCGGAAAAGTTTAAAAAACACCTGAAGATGGATCTTTTTAGACAAGCCTTTAACTAGCCATATGGTTTTGTGTGTTGTTGTTTTTATTTATTTTACTATAAAGCACTTTGTGACCCCTCTTGTCTGTGAAAGGTGCTATAGAAATAACGTTAACTTACTAACTTACATTTTTGTCCTGCTGCCATGATGGATCATGTTCTCTGTATTCCATTGATGAGGGATGTTTATATGCTCATGCATGCCCTTTACCCAGGGTTAACTTAAGTTATAGATGATTGATCTAAGTCTTATCACTTGTTCTGAAACCGGACACCCGTCAACCTCAGAGTTCAGATTTGAACTCTGAGGTTGAGGTAAACCGGCTTCTTGAAATACCCCTCAGGTGACATATTGTGGTAATTTTTTGATTTACTACAATAAATATATTGTGTGTTGGACGTTCTATCATTTCAGAAATTTAGTTTCAGTTTTTACAGTAGAAAAACAGTTTTGCATAAAGTGGTAACATGCTTTAGCATATAAGGGAGACACTTAAGCATGTGTTGCTTAGTTTCAAACAGGGACAGTGTAAGTCAACACTTTTATTAGGTCAGATAAAGCACAATCAGGGTTCTTAGACCTTTTCCAAGGTCAAATTCAAGCACTTTCAAGGTCCATTTAAAGTTTTTCCAGCACTGTAAATTAGATACCAATCCATGGTCAAAATTATTATTTAGTGTTTTTGTCACATTAAAAGACATAAAGCTATAAACAACCAAAATTGTGTTAAGGGTCAGATATTTAAGCAAAACACAAGTTTTATTTCCAAATGTCTAAGTAGACTTTGCTTGCTATCTAAGTCAGTCAGACTAAATCCAGGAAAACAACTGCACCCTCTTAGATTTTGCCCAAATTTTATGCCAACCGTAATGTCAGTCTTTTCCCACTTTTTCCCCATGCTGTACAAACTTGTAATGGTTCAGTCATATTGACATGTTTGTCTTCCTCAACACACAGGTTGGGCTGCCTGTCTTTCTCTCTCTAACCTGTCTCTCACTCTAACCTGAATAATACCTTCCATTATATTAATGTCCAGATATTGCTTTCCAGAAAATGCAATTTTCAGGCTGTAAAACTGAAGTAATTTCAAAGGCTGAAAATATGAAGACAGGACTGGAACAGAAATATTTGACAGGCCTTGTTTTTGGGACACATTCTTGATATATACAAGGTTCAATCAAAATCTGAAACATTAACAACAACGTGTAATTCCACTTTAACCCAGAAGACTCTTCAGGGCCGGATTAACAATTGCATGTGCCCCGGGCAACAAGAGTCAAGACCCCCCCCCCTTTGACCGCTTATCCGGTATCGGGTCGCGGGGGCAGCAGCTCAAGTAAGGGACCCCAAACTTCCCTTTCCCGAGCCACATCAACCAGCTCCGACTGCGGGATCCCGAGAAGTTCCCAGGCCAGGTTGGATAGATAATCTCTCCACCTAGTCCTGGGTCTTCCCCGAGGCCTCCTTCCAGCTGGACGTGCCTGGAACACCTCCCTAGGGAGGCGCCCAGGAGGCATCCTTACCAGATGCCCGAACCACCTCAACTGGCTCCTTTCGACACAAAGGAGCAGCGGCTCTATTCCGAGCTCCTCTCGGATGACTGAGCTTCTCACCCTATCTCTAAGCGAGACGCCAGCCACCCTCCTGAGGAAACCCATTTCGGCCGCTTGTACCCTGGATCTTGTTCTTTCGGTCATGACCCAGCCTTCGTGACCATAGGTGAGGGTAGGAACGAAAATTGCCCGGTAGACTTTGCCTTCTGGCTCAGCTCCCTTTTCGTCACAGCGGTGCAATAAACAGAATGTAATACCGCACCGGCTGCTCCGATTCTCCGACCAATCTCACGCTCCATGGTCCATGGTGTGTGTATATATATATATATATATATATATATATATATATATATATATATATACATTTTTTTCTTTTTTAGCAAATAAAAAACTGAAAAGTGGTGCGTGCAAAATTATTCGGCCCCTTTACTTTTCAGTGCAGCAAACTCACTCCAAGTTCAGCCAGGATCTCTGAATGATCCCATGTTGTCCTAATTGACTGATGGTGATAAATAGAATCCACCTGTGTGTGATGAAGTCTCTGTATAAATGCACCTGCTCTGTGATAGTCTCAGGGTTCTGTTGAAAGCGCAGAGAGCATCATGAAGACCAAGGAACACACCAGGCAGGTCCGTCAAAGATGGTGGTGGCAGCATCATGGTTTGGGCCTGCTTTTCTTTAACAGGGAAAGGGAAGATGGTTAAAATTGAGGGGAAGATGGATGCAGCCAAATACAGGACCATTCTGGATGAAAACCTGTTGGAGTCTGCAAAAGACCTGGAACTGGGACGGAGATTTATCTTCCAACAAGGCAATGATCCCAAACATACAGCAAAATCTACAAAGGAAAGGTTCAGAAATAAACGTATCCAGGTGTTAGAATTGCCAAGTCAAAGTCCAGACCTGAATCTAATCGAGAATCTGTGGAAAGAACTGAAAACTGCTGTTCACAAACGCTCTCCATCCAACCTCACTGAGCTCGAGCTGTTTTGTGAGGAAGAAAGGGCAAGAATTTCAGTCTCTCGATGTGCAAAACTGATAGAGACATACCCCAAGCGACATGCAGCTGTAATCGCAGCAAAAGGTGGCTCTGCAAAGTATTAACGCAAGGGGGCCGAATAATTTTGCACGCACCACTTTTCAGTTTTTTATTTGCTAAATCTTTTTAAAATATCTAATAGATTTTGTTCCACTTCACAATTGTGTCCCACTTGTTGGTGATTCTTCACAGAAAATAAAAATGTTATATCTTTATGTTTGAAGCCTGAAATGTGTCAAAAGGCTGAAAAGTTCAGTGCATTCAAGAGACAGAACCAACGCTCAAATGTTTAACAGAACTTTTTACAATGAATCTTTCACAGAACTTGGTGGCTATAGAGTAATTATTAAATGTTAATATGTAGCCATACAAATACATTTTGACTGCAACACTGGCATAAAACAGACAGCTAGGGAAGCCTTAATATGAAATTATCACCAGCCATGAAGCAGACCAGTCCGGTCTTTGCAGCGGACTCACTTTGGTACGAGCCCCGACAATGCTAATTTGCTAATGTTGTCTCTCAGCGTGTATACAGTGCACATGTACAGTATATACAAAATATAATTCCACATAACACTAATAAGTACACCTGTAGGACAGACCAATGTGTAAACATTTAGAGGCATCATCAGACCTAATAACATTAGTTTTAAACAGACTAAAACTAATACAATAGTATGTACACTAGATACACTAGAGAGCACTTGTTGTTGAGCAACGTTTTATATAACGGTCTTCTTTGTCTTATTTCATCATGAGCTGTTAGAATAAATTGTAAAACTGCAAAAAACGATGCAGAATCTTATAAACCCAAGAAAAATTGCTCATAAAAAATGTTCTAATCTAAAAAAAGTTGTATTTTTTCTGTGCAATAATGGCATGAGTTTGTTTCTGTTCTTTTCAGTGCTTCAAGAGCTTGTTCGAAGGACTCAGCCTGGGTTAGCATACTACATGATAAATCCATTTAACAGCTTCTTTCTGCATACTACTGATTATGTGCTGTTTGGAATTTCATTGCTTTGAGCACATGGTGACAGTCAAAGGGCATGAAGAAGAGTAGATCCACATTATGGATCATCGTCCTCAGATGCTGCAAAGACCTGTGGGAAAAATGGGAGGATATAATAAGAATTTGTATTATGATAACTATTGTGAAAAAACACTCTTTTACTGTTGTTTTTTAAATTGCTTTGTACTCAATTGTGTCTCAGGCTATGTTTAGAAAGGATCTGAAGACAAAACGAGAAGGTGGTGCTGTGTTCTCATTTTTTATTCTGAGTTTAGACAAGCGCTTTGGGTGGTAAATCTGCGTGCATATGGTGACGCAAAAGTGTGTGAAATTTGATGTAGTATGCATGCAAGGGGGCTAGGTGGTAGTGTGAAGCACTGTCACTCAACACCACCAAGTCCGCGTGCCTCAGTACAACCTTCCTCCTACTTCTATCCCTAGACAACAAAAGCTGACACATGGGGAGCGCAGACAAACACGCGACACACACACGCGTGCACGCCACACAAACACCAAAAAGGCCATTGCCGTCTAAACGGAAGGCACATCTAATAAAATATGTCACTGCGAGCGTTGTCGTGTAGATAAGACCATCTCCAAGTTGTGATGCAGGCATTTAGCTGTTTTTAATTTTTTTTTTTATTTGTTTATTAGTCCCCAATGGGGAAATTACTGCACTACACTCTGTGTACACACTTTTTTTTTTGTTAGTAGTTTTGTTTGTTGTCATGGGCTCATTAGTGCTGCAAACACATTTCACAAGAAGAGACTCAAACACAAGATAAAAGATTATCCAAACCATATCTGGAAACTTTACAAATGGCCTCTTATTGGGTGGCTAAAAAACAGATTTGCACGTTGTCTCAACAGAAATGAGCAGGCTGTGGTTCCTCTTGAGTGATCCATTCATCATGTTGTCTTTTACCAGGTTTCATTGGAAAGATTACTCTCCAGATCCCTTTCTACCGACCTCACAGTGACCCATGGGTCATCTCTATGTCCCAGCTCAACCTGATCATCGGCCCTGCCCAGCTTCTAGACTGCGATGTAGAGAAGGAGAGAGAGGAGGAGAGAGAGCGCAAAACGCGACTCCTCAGGGCTCTCGAAGACAAATTCAAAGTAGGTGGATCAATGCTTCAGAGTATAAGTTGTATTTTTTGCACGGGAAGGATAAAAAAATAAATTCAAAAACATTCATCAAGCTATTAAGTTTTCTTGTCTCTAATGAGCATTGCAGCCTCAGAGTGACACTAGAGTAGCGCCACTCTTGTGCATCATATTATAGCACACTATACTCTACACCAGCCTTCACCTGGAAATGAAGGAAACTACGTGAGATTGCTGTTAACTGTCTACAGTTAATTCTTAACACTATATTCCTCCGGGCTCGTCACAAAGCTTAAGGACCTGGACACCTCACTATGCCTGTGGATCCTTGACTTCATTACAGGCAGAGCCAGCTTGTAAGGGTGGGTGGTCATAGCTCTCCCACCCTCATCCTTAACACCAGAGTACCTCAGTGTTCCTACTTAGCCTGCATGGAATCATCCTCTGTTTTTTAAACTGAATACCCCGCCTCTGTGACAATGGGACAGTGAGATTGGCAGCAGCTACTATCTAAGGCAAGCAGTAATAGCTAGAAAAATCAATAACTAAAATGTCAAAAAATCCATTAAACCTACAAAAGCTGCTCATGATTTGAAGAAAAAGTACATATTCCTTTCTTTCATTACCTTAAGATCTAAAGGAACTTGCATGTTACTGCTACGGTTACAAGGTTGGTAGGTAGTTTGGCTTTTCGGCCACCGTTTACTAATTTGTCCTAAAAATTTTATGTAGTTGGGAAGCAGTTAAAGAATATGCCCAGCAGGACAATACTATATATTTTGACAATCTTTTGACAGAAAGAGTTTACATGTCTGAATTGTCCCACTCAGGAAAACAGACGTCTTTACCTAAACCCAATAATGGAATTGAATTATGTAGCGTGGCCTTCTTAAGTTATTATATTGTGTAACTTATATCCTTCGCTGTCATTTTGCACTTTTATCTTAAATGTTGTAGTAGTTGTTGTGTATATCTTCATGCTTACAGTATATATACAGACTATATATGATGGTATGTGTTTGGTTCCCGCAGAGTGAGTGTGAACAGAGAGGAGAGTCTTACTGGTCATCTGTCACTGCCTCAGTGGTCACCAGGATTGTGGAAAACATTGAGGTAAGCCATCAAACATTAGACACTAGAGCTGGGACTGTTGAGCCCAGTTCTTACCAAAGATTTGCAACGAGACAAACCGTTTTATAATCTTGCAGACAAAGGTTTCAACGCTCTTATCCGGTCTGTCTTAGCTCAGCTCAAACCAGCTGATTGTGTGGCTGTGACTCAGCTTGTCAAGTCTTCAGATGCTGGTATTTGGAAACAGCCAATAGCGAAGGCAACTACAAACTATAGAAGTCAAATTATCTAGAATCCATTTTATTTCGGTTACAAACTGGTAACTGGTCGAAATGGCAGACTTTCGTTACATTGGTGTGAGTCTTTAGTCTGAACTAGGCTTTAGAAACTACATGTGTATTCTATGCAGCAGGTTAAATAGCCCACCCCACCCCCTGGTGCTGCCTTTACTCTGTGGTCAAACTCATCCCAAACCAGCTCAATTGAGTTAAGGTCGGGTGATTGTGGAGGCCAGGTCATTTGACACAGAACTCCATCACTCTCTTTCATGCTCAAATAGCTCTTACATGGCCTGGAGGTTTGTTTGGGATCTATATCCAGTTGAAAAACAAATGATGGTCCCACTATGTCCAAACAGCATGTTGCTGCAGAATGCTGTGGTAGCCAGTAGGGATAACGACCAAATATTGTTATCGCAATATCACTTTGCGCAGTATTATATCTAGGGGTGCTAGATATATCGATTCATTATTGTAATTGCAATATATCGAAAGTAGAGCCCACTTTAAACATCATAATGATAATATAATGTACATCTTAGTGCACGTCAGCGCACGGGTCCACTACGTGACAAACCCTACAGAGTGCACCACTACGCGACAAACCCTATGGAGCGTACCACGGGTCCACTACGTGACAAACCCTATGGAGCGTATCACTAGTCCTCTATGTGACAAACCCTATGAAGCGTACCACGGGTCCACAACCTGACAAACCCTTAATTCAAAATGTATATCAATATTGCAATATTAATAATCAATATCGCAATATCACATTTTGTCAATATTGTGCGACCCTAGTAGCCATGCTGGTTAAGTGTATCTTGATTTTTGAAGTACATTATGAAGGCATCTTTTAATTCCTAAAATGTACAGCACGGATCAAATGTGTTTTAATGTCCATATGGGCATCTGACTATGTTGTAAGATTAAGTTTTAAAATTGGGGACCTATCCTTCAAGCTAGGTTTACCTTATAAACTGACAACTGAGTGATTATGATACAATTATATAACTCAGGCAAGATTTTGAACCTGTACAAGCACTCTGAAGAACAATACCTGAAGAAGTAAAAAGCTTTCAGATGTCAGGACACTAAACTTTCATGATGCTTTCCTGACACTCGTCAGGCCAAAGCAACATATACGGTAGTTGTTGTTGTTGAGTGACGACTGACTTTGATTTGGTTTGTATGTAGCTGAAGATCCAAGATGTGCATCTTAGATTTGAAGATGACTTGTCCAACCCAGAGAAACCCTCTTCCTTCGGGGTTTGCATTAACAACGTTTCTGCTCAGAACCCCTCCAAAGAGACGGTTAGTGTTACTTTATTGCTTTACATTTAGACTTATAGTGGATAGGAAGAATTTAAAGATCAGTGATATTAACCCTTGTGTTGTCCTCTGAGTCAAAAAAGGACAAAAAGTTGACATTTTTGTCTTCTCTAACAAACACTAGTTTTACACTACTTTTTGGAATTCATGGTCAATAACCCTCATTTATATAGAATTATACCTAATATTTGAATAAAAAAGCAAAGGTTTTGAATTATACAGTACTAACAGTTAAGATCAGAGGAACCTACAGATGAATTTATTCAGGAATGAAATTGATCAATTGTATTTACAAAGAGCGTTGTAAGGGATCCGATCCATTTTTTTGTGGTAATTTGGTTAAAAAGAACCCATATTTTAGATATAGACATTTTTTAAAGGTGTCAAATTTGACCCGAGGACAACAGGAGGGTTAAGAACAGGTGCTGCAGTAGTCAAAATTATTTTTTTTACCAAAACCCTTTCTTTCTAGTGATTAGTAGTATGTTATATTTATCCGTACCTTTTATATTTTTCTTGATTCAGGACTATCACAGGTCTTTGCTTGAGATTTTCTTTGTAATTGCAGATGCAGAAGCTCCTCCGACAAAAGCAACTGGAGATAAAAGACTTCAGCGTCTACTGGGACACAGAGTGTGAAATGCTGGGAAAGCTGCCCACAAATCAGATCCAGGTCAGGACAGTTAAGGGTATTAGAGCATTGTTCAAAACTTCATTTACATTTCCCTTTTTAGCTTAATCCTTTTCATAGCTGAGCTGTCTTACCGTACAATAGAGCCCTTCCTGTTCCTGCACAAATCACGGAATACAGCAGTAAATGATAGGTATTTGTTGTTTGTATCTAGGGTTAAAACAGGAATGTTGTACTTCCAGGTGTTGTACAGTGAAAGACCACTATGGTTTCTGCCACTTTAGAATAAATCCAATAAACAAACTATCAATACGTCCACAGACCCTAGTTCTGGGACCGCCAGAACTCTGTTTGCTCTTCCATAACAACCGTACGTGTTCCTCAGTAAACTGAATGTTGAAGTAAAGAGAGTTACCATTACATTCAGTTTCAAGTTCACTGGACTTCAGTCCCAAACTAATAAATTCAATTCCTATTATGTGATTCTAAATCAGTTAAACAAAACAAATTCAGTTTTAAATTACACATATTTATGTCCAAAGGTGTCCACCTGTCTGGAAGGAATACATTTACCCACATGACTTGAAACACTATAATGAAGTCCTACTGTAAGTTTAGGAATTTTTGATAATTGAATGCCAAAGCATACCTTGTAATGAGTCATTCTTTACTGAAGGTAGAGCTCTTGTACTTTCAGAGCTGCGGAACATGCTCTGGAATGATCTCTAGTCCTATGTGTCTAGTGTTATTGTTTTTTACCTGTGCAGGATGCCATGACCCAGTGTATGCAGAGCCGTGAACATCAGTACATCTTTGAACCAGTATGTGCCTCCGTGCTGCTCAGACGAAACACTTCCAAGGAACCCTTGAGGTCCCGACACACTCCACGCATTGAAGGCCAAGTTCAGCTGGAGCCCATGTCCCTACGCCTCTCTCAGGTCTGTACCAACACCTGACAGCCTTCTTTAGTTCAGTTGGAGTCTATGTCCCTACGCCTCTCTCAGGTCTGTACCAACACCTGACAGCCTTCTTTAGTTCAGCTGGAGCCTATGTCCCTACGCCTCTCTCAGGTCTGTACCAACACCTGACAGCCTTCTTTAGTTCAGCTGGAGCCTATGCCCCTGCGCCTCTTTCAGGTCTGTACCAACACCTGACAGCCTTCTTTAGTTCAGCTGGAGCCTATGCCCCTGCGCCTCTCTGTTAGGTCTGTACCAACACCTGACAGCCTTCTTTAGTTCAGCTGGAGCCTATGCCCCTGCGCCTCTCTGTTAGGTATGTACCAACACCTGACAGCCTTCTTTAGTTCAGCTGGAGCCCATGTCCCTACGCCTCTCTCAGGTCTGTACCAACACCTGACAGCCTTCTTTAGTTCAGCTGGAGCCCATGTCCCTACACCTGCCTCAGGTCTTTGTAGAAACTGTAGAATTTTACTGCTGTAAGCCTGATTGGTTATTTTTTATATGACATTCAGGTTTATAGTTGTGCATAAGTAAGGGTGTTGGTCTTTGAGTGAAAGGTAACGGCCGTCAAAGGTGGCAACCATCGACTCTGGTATCATTCAGCTACCTCCGCTCCGGCTAGAAGAACTCAAAGTCCATCTACAATCTCCTAGTGTATGCCTGGCTGCATCATGTACCTCAGTCATCAGGCAGCAATCATTTTCATTTGGCCACAGACACAATGTGAGCGAGCACTTTTTACTATGGATTCTTCCATAGTAAAGAATAAGTTCAACAATAAGAACATTTCCATTTTTTTATTGACACCTGCATTGAAAATTATTTGTTAAATTTTCCATCTGCAGTCCAGGCTGTTCTTGTTATACCAGTATAAAAAAAATCTAAAATAAGAAGCTGCACTTCAGCTATTTGTGAAATTGCTGTACTTAAAGTAAATAATCCGGCCTAATTTGACCCTACAGTGTTGCTACTCTGCATCTGCTTTTTGATTTTCTACAAATAGTAAAGCGAATTGATCATCTTAAAATAGAAGATATACTATCTCACGTCACATAAAAGAAAAGGTAAGTGAGTGGTCTTGAAGTTGATTCTTTCGTTTCTCTGTCCATCTTGCCTGTCTCTCATTTGGACATGGTCTTGGTTTGACTTAAACCTCTTTGGACTCGGTCTTGACTCTGGTCTGAGCTAGTCCTTTTGTTGGACTCAACTAAATTGGATTTGACTACAGCCCTGCTACGTCCAAATTTGATACAGTCTATGTTTTTACTGACTGTGTTTCTCTTCTCTCGTAGGTCCAATACCAGCAGATCATGGCATTCCTGAAAGAGCTGGACCGCTGGGAGAGAGAGATGCTTTACCAAAAGTGGAGACCAAAAGTCCCAATTTCTGGGAAGTAAGTTCACAGTTGCAGTCCAACAGTCAATTGACTTTCTTATATCTGCAAACCTCACAAAGAATTTGGTAAAACAAAGTCTGGTCTGCGTCGGTCTTAAATTAGCAAAGCCCGACGCAAGTGTCTTTGCTAATTTAAGACCAAAGCAGTCTTAATTTTCCGACCGGCGTCCATAGCAAATGCACCTGCGCCCATCTTTGTGCCTATGGGCGTGCTGGTCTTACCGGGAGGTGTGTTTAGGTGCATTCTGGGCATATTGCTATCTTGAGGCAGTGAGAAGTGATCGCGTCATTGACCAACAAAAACCTAGTCGGAAGTCAATAATGCTGCATTTCATTGTTATTTTAACAACACATTAGTAAAATGCGCCTCAGCTTATGCAGAGCACAATTACACTGCTTGTTACACACACAAGGAAGCGCAGCAGCACACACACATGCAAAAGATTACAAATAAAAATATTACGGAGTAAATCCATCATAATAGGAATGTGGTCTAAACGCGCCTAGCTTTTAAAGGGATTGGGAAATGACCTCTGATTGGTTGAATTCATGTGACGCCTAAAACACACCTATGCTTAATGAAGATACTAAGTGCAACCCCTTTGAACCATGCGCCCGGCGCACGGACCCTTTTTTCCACTGTCAAACTAGCAAAAGTGGATATGGACACGCCCTAAACAAACCTATGCCACGCGCTTCACGCCGTATGCTTAGATCGTTAAAATAGGGCCCTCTGTCTCTGAAACAAGGTAAAATGGAATTATCCAACTGTCTTATTTTTCACACACTGCCCACATATTGTGTGTGTAATAATACACTTTTAAATCAGATTTGAGCTTGTAACATAGTTTTTCCCTGCAGCTGCCGGCAGTGGTGGATGTTTGCCATTCAGGCCAACCTGAGTGAAATCAGAGAGCAGCGACGGCGAGGCAGCTGGGGCTTTGCCCTGCAGAGGGCCCGAGACGCCCAGACATACACCAGCCTCTACTTCCGAAGGCTCAAAGGAGTCCCACTGAGTTCTCAGGAAGAGGTACTACACTGTAACACAGACATGATGTATTAACACACATTCATCCTTAAACTTCCAACTAAGACCACAAATAATGTCCCTTCATTTTACTAATAGAATTGATAAAATAATCTGCTTTAACAATTCGACATCTCTTTTCACAAGATCAAATGGAAGAAAACAGGAAATAGCTAAGCAGTTTGTTTAACAGTCTGAAAACTAAGCCCTTTGTTCATGAACAGAACCTTCTTTGAAGATGGGACGTGGAATGCAGTGGACATGTGATGCAACGCAGGTTGCTATCGAATTCCATAAGACCTAGTTTTTCCTTTTTATACGTATTTTTTTATAAGTATTTAATATGGAATTAAATTGTATAGTTTTATTTTTCAAAGGTCCCATGGCATGACTATGTTACAATGAGTTTTTTAACATTAATATGCGTTCCTCCAGCCTGCCTATTGTCCCCCAGTGGCTAGAAATGGTGATAGGTGTAAACCAAGCCCTGGGTATCCTGCTCTGCCTTTTGAGAAAATGAAAGCTCTGATTTGCTAATCTGGAATCTTGCTCCTTATGAGCTAATAAGGGGCATGATTACCTCCCCTTTCTCTGCTTTGCCTGAGAAAGAGAGAGACGTCATGGCCGCAAACAAGCAAAGCATGGCAGTTGGTCAAGGCCAAACCCCCAAGATGGCTGTGTGTCATGTTCCTCTTAAGAAGGGGTTCAAAGAAGATCACTGACTCAGCTTAAGTAATTTCCTCTGGAACATCGGTCCAGTGTCAGGATGCTCTGTCCTCTTTAGTTTTCAGACGCAAGACCTTTGCTCGACAATCTTCAGAGATGCACCGGCATGTGGTGTACGGTAGTAGGTGGTCAGAGATATAGCTGGTTGCCAGGCCATGCCAGGCAGAGCCTTAAAAGTGATCAGTAAAATCTTAAAAACGCACTGGCCCTCATTAATGAAACATGCATACGAACAGGCATAGGACGGGCGTATGCCAATTCCTATGCAAAGCTCGTCATTTATCAATTTGAACGTGAGCGTAGGCTGCAAAACAAAATCTCACTACTAATCTGACCTTCTGTAGGCACGTTTTTGAGTCAGTGTGGACTCGCGGTGCAGCATGTAACAGGAGAAGGAGAAGTCAAAAGCTGATCACTTATTGACAATGGCAGATCTGGCTCTTTTAGAAGACTTCTATGAGCCAAGCACACGTACGCACAGGCCACAGTGGATTGGATCATCAGCGGGAGGGATTGTATTTAAAATCATAGGATTTATTGATTATTCCCAAAACAAAGAAGTCAACTGATTATTGATATTTTCCAAATAATTAAAGTTTTTAGCTGATTTGACAATAACCAGTGTGTTTCATCTTTATAAAACTTTGAATTGCGGCTGGATTTGAAAGGCTCTGAGACCCTAAATAAACCTGTTTTGTCTAATTCTAGTCTAAAGCTACATCGTAGTGAACGTTCAAAATGTCCCTGAAAGAAATGCTCCCATGTTGTTTATTTAATTATTTTCTTTGGATGACCAAGATGTACCTCCAGACCCAAAACTATGTTTAGTATATTATAATTAACATATAAAATAATTTATATTTTGGGGGTTTAGGATGCAAATGAGCGTTTTTCCCCTGATTTATATATCAAACTACAGTTTACTACACATGACTGTAGTGCAACTTAGCATTTAAGAAACAATAGACTATCTTAACAAAACCAAACTAACTAGGATTAATTAAAGAAAACCACAAACAACCGGCTTACAGGCCACAGCAAAAGAGGGAGATGCACAGCAACGTAACAATAATAAAGTGACATTTATTAATGATATATTGATGCAAACGAGAGAATAATGAGGTGTGATTGTCAGTATCAGTGATGAATGAAGGTGAATGAATGTAATGGAAAATGTGAGGTGCATGTTGTCAGTAGTTAACAAAGGGAAAACTCAAACAGAGAGAAAACATGTTTGTGCCATGTCGGGAGAATGCGGCCGCATGGTCCAGGACGGACGGACGGACAGACAGACAGACAGACAGACAGACAGACAGACAGACAGACAGACAATATCAGTACAAATGCATTTTCTCTTCCTCAGCCAGGCAAAAGGTTTTTGAACCACTTCTTCTTTGGTTTTTGCATTATCTGGCTATGAAGATCTTCCATTTGGGACCTCATGGTGGTCTCTGTCTGAGTGTCTCCCACTCCTGCTCTTTTTCTTGCTGAGTCAGCTTCAGGTTTTCTGTGGCCTGAAGGAGGGATGCCTTGTCCTCCTTCCACTGATTGAGATTGCTCTCCCCACACAGACAGACAGACAGACACACA
>NC_048413.1:5312004-5369142 GCF_013103735.1 Etheostoma cragini | reverse complement strand
CACACACACACACACACACACACACACACACACACACACACACACACACACACACAGACAGACACTATACCAGTACAAATGCATTTTCTCTTCCTCAGCCAGGCAGGAGCTTTTTGTACCACTTCTTCTTCTTTGGCATTTGCATAATCTGGTTGTGAAGATCTACCAACTGGGACCATAAGGTGCTCTCAGTCCTCTCCCACTCCTGCTCTTTTTCCTGCGGAGTCAGCTTCAGACTTTCTGTGGCCTGAAGGAGGGATGCTTTGTCCTCCTTCCACTGGTTGAGATTATTCTCCAGCTGCCGCTCAGTCTTCTTCAGAGCAGCGAGGAGGCAGTCACTCCCAAAGCCTTGCTTGTCATTCTTATCCACACGGGAGGCTCTTAATTTGTCGCTCTCCTCCAGCAGGGAGGTTTTCTCCTGCCATAGGACACGCTCACTCTCCAGCTGATGTTCATACTGTTTCTCAAGAGCAGCCATGAGGTTCTTGTTGTTTTGGTCCTGCATCTCCAGGTGGGCTCTACGGGAAGCTTGGGATCTTTCCAGTGTCTCCTTTGCCTCCTTCTCCTGTTCTCGTAAAGCTTCCTCCATCTTAAATCTCCAATTTACCCTTTAGCTCCTGAGCTTGAGCCCTCTCCATCTCCAGATAGCTCTCCAACCTCACGTTGGTGGTCTTAGCTTCTGCAAGCATCTGTCTCTCTTTACACAGCTCCATCTTCTGAGTCTCCACTTCCTTTTTCAGGGCCTCCTTCTCTCCCCTCATCTGCTCCAATTCAACCTTCAGGTCTTCAGTGAGGAAGTACTGCAGGTTGAGATCTTTTGGGGCTTTTTGCAGTCTGTTGCTGATTTTTCCCATCTGGGATTTCAGATGCTCTGTTTCCCTGCGTGGGGAGGGGACACGTTCAGCCAGCTGAGCTTTTAAGTCACACACCTCCCTCTGCATCAGCTATTTCTCATGGCCCCAATTGCTGCCCTCTCTCTGTTGTTGGAGCTGATCAAGGAGACTGGCCAGCAAGTCTGCTCGGATGATCAGGTGAACTCTTTCCTCAGATTCACATTGGGTGAGCGTCGCCTCGCTGTCCTTCAGCTCACGCCGTACTTCTACTACTACTCCTCAAGGTAACTGAGATAGAAATTAATTTGCGGTTCAATCTCTCCGGAGTTGAATTACAAGTTTTCCAATTCAATTCAATTTTATTTTACTTATAGTATCAATTCATAACAAGTGTTATCTCAAGACACTTTACAGATAGAGTAGGTCTAGACCACACTCCAGAACTTACAAGGACCTAACAGTTCTAGTAGTTTCCTACAAAGCAAGCAACAGTGCAACAAGTGGCGAGGAAAAACTTCCTTTTAGGCAGAAACCTCGGACAGACCCAGGCTCTTGGTAGGCGGTGTCTGACGACCGGTTGGGATCAGAATGAAGAGTGGCAACAACAGTCACAAAAAAAAAAATAGTTGTTTGTAGTAGTTCTTTGTAGCATAGCAGGGCACTGTGCAGCGTTACGAGGCACAGCAGGACGTAGCTGGGCACCTCAGAGCGTAGCAGGATGTAACATGGCATTGCAGGACGTGAAGCGGGACCATGGCGACAGCTACTATCCTGATTTTGGCGCCTCCCTGATCAAAGGAAACATGCTGGGCAAAAAAGAATAGAAGGACTCCGGGGGATGACTCCCCAGAGCTAAGTTAGTAACAAGCATTTCTGGGACATGGATGCACACAAATGGAAAGATAGAAAGATAGAGGAGAGAGATACAGTCCTAACTATAAGCTTTATCAAAGAGGAAAGTCTTAAGCCTACTCATAAATGTGGAGACGGTGTCGGCCTCCCCAACCCAAATTGGAACCATGTTCCACAGGAGAGGAGCCTGATAGCTGAACGTTCTGGCTCCCGTTCTACTTTTAGAGACTCTAGGATCCACAAGTAACCCTGCATTCTGGGAGCGCAGTGCTCTGGTGGGGTAGTAAGATACTAGGAGCTCTTTAAGATAAGATGGTGCCTGACCATGAAGAACTTTGTAGGACAGGAGAAGGATTTTAAACTCTATTCTGGCTTTTACAGGAAGCCAATGCAGAGAAGCTAAAACAGGAGCGATGTGATCTCTTTTCCTGGTTCCTGTCAGAACACGTGCTGCAGTATTCTGGATCAGCTGAAGGGTCTTTATGGACTTTTTCGAGCAGCCTGATAATAAAGAATTGCAGTAATCCAGCCTAGAAGTAACAAATGCATGGACTAGTTTTTCTGCATCATTTAAAGACAGGACATTTCAGATTTTTGCAATATTACGTAGGTGAAAAAAGGCAATCCTTGAAATTTGCTTTATGTGGGAATTAAAGGACATGTCCTGATCAAAGATAACTCCATTCCTCACAGTGGTGCTGGAGGCAAGGGTGATGCCATCCAGAGTAACTATATCTTTGGATAATGCGTCACGGAGGTGCTTGGGCCCCAGAGCAATAACTTCAATTTTTTTCTGAGTTTACATTAATACATTACAGCTCATCCAGGTTTTAATATCCTGAAGGCACATTTGAAGTTTAGCTAACTGATTAGTTTCATCCGGCTTGATCGATATAATTGAGTATCATCTGCATAACAATGAAAGTTTATGGAGTGTTTCCTAATAATACTGCCTAAAGGAAGCATATATAAACTAAACAGGATTGGACCGAGCACAGATCCAGTGTTGTTCCTCCTGTTGCAATGTGCACCTTTGAATTGTCACAGTCAAACTGCTCTCTGAGTAAATTTCTGTCAGAACTCAAGTTGGGTTCTAGTATTCATAGTGTTTTGTTATGACAACAACAACATGTATTCTTAAGTTTTCAATCCAAATGGTTATTGATTCTATTCCAGTCTAGCTGTGATTCTATTGTTCTACCGTATACCAGTTTGTTTATGTTTGAATATACAGTATGAATGTAATGATTTCTGATGATTCCTAAAATATGGCAGAAAGAACACTTAACACCTTAAATGGAAGCCATAACACAAAATATGGAAAGGGAAAAGATGAGCAGTACACACAAGTAGTTGGGACGTCATTTCTCTAACGCCAATAACCATGTGCGCTCAGCAACTACCTATTATTTAAGATGTGGATTTACCACAAGAAAACTAAAAGACGTTTAGCCCCTGCTCATGTTTATCTTGTAACTGTTGTCGTGAAGGAGAATTTCCCCATTGTGGGAATGAAGGGCTTCTCACACAGGAAGCCACACGCGTAGTCGCGTGGAGCCGCGTGATCCCGCTCCTCATGTAAAGGACAATTCACAAACATGTAATTTCACTGAGTGGCGTGACATGTTTTCAGTTTTTAGCAATTTCTATAAAATAAGACTCATTCTGTTATATTTGTCTTACTTTATCAGTAATTATGATCAACTAAAATGTGTAAAAAAATGATAGAATGATTTTATGCACTTTTCTTCTATTTGCCACACAAGCCATTTACATACGGGGGTTTCCGGGTATCGTCTTCATATGCCAGCCTGCCACCCTGTGGCAAATTTTCTATACGCCGCTGGCAAGGATGATGTTGGTGACCAGCGCTTCCTGTAAATCTCTCATCCAGTAGATTTGAAGTTAAAAGTCAAACTCATCTGTGGGGCTGCCAACTCACACGCATGAGAGAAACCGTGAGACACAAACATTTGACTGGTTTCACATGTCACACCGATTTCTCACGCTGAAATGTCAGCCCGGTTGTTCAGATTTCTGAAAGATAAGTTTATCTATAGATCTTCCTGTTGAGCCACTTGTTATCAACTAGTTTTGCGAGCCATCCTAGGCACATTTCCCCGGGTTCAGGCATGTGCTTATTACAGACCTTACCGTCGCTGTGTGTCCACTATCTCTGTAAAAATAGAGGTGAGCAGCGCGGCTGGTAAGTGAATAAACTTCAGTTCATTTTCGTGGACTCGCTCTGCACAGCAGACTATATTACAAATCTCCATATCTCAGCAGTCTGCAGGTTTTTTCGTCACTTTTTGGCATCGCCTCAGCTTGCTTGGAACCTCGACTGAGGTAGTACTATATGAAGTACCTGTTAGCAGGGACTTTATCATGATGGAAAACCAAAATATGCGAGGTCGAGCTGGTTCAATGTATGGAAAAACGCCAAGAGTGAAGGTAATTAAAACAGCTCTCCACAGCGCCATTAGCACAGCTGCTTATTGGGTGAACTTTAAAACCAACACCAAGTACCCCTGTACCTTGTGGGACTAAACACAGAATATCTACGAGTGTGACAGTCATTGGGAACGTGTTCCGTGTCAAGTTAGAAATAAATAATAATATAAGATAAAAAAAAAAATTAAATGTAGACACCCCTTTCCTGTCAGAGCTACTGCAGCCCTAAAAAGAACAAAAATAAAGACAGACATGTTAATTTAACTGGAATCTGTAAAGACAGTTCAGACTGTTAACTCTGATGAAAGAATGGGTGTGCTTTGGTAATATAGTACTGGAATTAACATTAATTTAAACAAAATATTACGTGGTCTACATACATACATAGTTTTTTTATTAACGCGGTAAAGAAAAAAACTACAGAATACGTCACAGCCCCACCACTACAAAGGGCTCTGGATAGGGGTTATAATCCTAATTTTCTTCTTGCCAAATTCATATCCATAAATGGTGCTTTATAAATTCTTGAAGAAAAATAATATTTATAATAAAGTAATGGGTTATCCTCCTCTTATAGAAATTGTACATTATTTCAGAGCCACATCTAATGGGAGGCATGGAAAAAGATTTGTTTTAATGTATATTGCAGCCTACCTTTCTGTGGTCTGAAATTGTATAATTGTAAATGTGCATTATTTTTAGTGTTATGTGGGTGGCTTCATTGTTGAGCTATATATTTTCACCTGGCTTATGGTTTTATGTTATGCTTGTCCTTTTTGTACTGTTATGAATGTATCAACAGCTTTCAGTTGTTTGCAACATGCTTAATTCACGATTCAGACCCTCTGAATTTACCGCTGTACATGCCCTGGGATGAGACGGGAGGGCACGAGACGGGAGGGCATGAGACGGGAAGCATGAGACGGGAGGGCATGAGACGGGAAGCAGGATAGAAGACAGCCAATGAGAATAATTAAAACCATATAGTATGCCATCGCTGGTATTATGGTGCTAGCAATACAGTGATGTGGTTATTGTCATAGTCTTATTTAGTGATTTTGAAACTGACTTTTTCATATTGTGGTATACCTTGAAACCAGTAACTGTCCAATGCCTTCATGTCAACACTTTGATGAATGTTTGCTTGGAGAGCTAATTTACCTGTTGGGCCACAGACAATGAAGGAGATGAAGAAAATGACGCCACCCAAACTTGCAGTCAGTCCAACCAGGCAGGGACATGTTGCTGTTCCTAACACAAGATTTGGTTTATCAGAGACACTAGCTAAGCAACATAGGACAAAAAATAGGACAGACCTCCGTGTTTAACTATATATCTTTACACCTAACAGGTATGGCTGAACAGGAGCAAACAAGCTTGCTGATTTTACATATTTCTGATTTCACATATCTTTATTTATCTCACAGTTCAAATCAACGGCCATTTGTCTACAGGAAGTGGTTTTTATGTTAGCGTAATGTAGGACTGGGCAATTTATCCATATTGTATTGAATGTTTTCTTTTTCTTTTAAAGATTTTTTGGGGGGATTTTCAGCCTTTATTTTGATACGACAGCAGAAGAAATGAAGGGGAGAGAGAAGGGGAATAACATTCAGCAAAGAGTTGGAGTCGAACCCGACCCGGAGTTTAGCTCCCTTTCTATAGCGAGGAGGGGGTGGGCTTGTAATCTGTCATAGTTCTTAGACATCTGGGGTTTCCCTAGTAGAATTGTAGTTCCATTTTCTTCCTGTAGTTCTTTTTGGCCTCTTTTGCTGCTTTTGCAGTTCTAATTTCTAGCCTGCAGTGTGTGTGTTTATGTCAGCCCGGATGGTTCTGGTAATCCATGGTTTTTTGTTGGTTGTTGGTGTTTTGATTGAATTGTAGTTGTGGGGACATCTACAACAGATTCAGTGAATCCATTGATGTCATTGGTGATGTTGACAGGGAAGTCCTGAAACTAGCTCCAGACTGCGTGGTGTAGCATAGACTGTAGGGCGGCCTCTGATTAGTTTGATCATTTCCTGACCTCACGTGTCGCTGGGGGCACTCGCCATAGTTTGTTTACTTAGGCTTCTCCATTGCGGGTAGTAAATCTTTACTGTAGCTGTTTCTGAATGGTGTGTAGCAGTGATCCAGAGTGTTTATTCTTAAAGTTAAGGTTAGCTTGATGGAAGTTTCCAACAGCAATAAGCTCAGCGTCAGAATTATCAGTCTGTGAGCAGTTCAGGTCTTTGCGAAAATCTGACAGAGTAGCCTCTGTACTCGCCTGTGGTAGGACGTACGTCACTGTGATGATGGCTGATGTAGATTCCCTTGGTACAAAATGCGGCCTGCATTGGATCGACAGCCACTCCTGATCGTACCAGATCGAAAGAGATTGTATTTAATTGATGTTGTTGTCATGTACTGTGTGTCATTTATTTGCTACTGCAGCAAAATGAATCGCCCCTTGGGGACATATAAAGGTTTTTGAACTTGAACTTGCACTTGATCAGGTGGGCAGAAACTGGTATTTAGTATTTTAAGACTCCTGCCATCACATTAGTCCTAATTCACCTCTGACACACAGCGTCTCCCTGAAGGCATGCACAGTTTAGTCAAGAATGAAATAGAGCTGAGAAGTTCACCGCCTGGCTCCTTTCTCACCTCTGTACAGCTAACCAAATGTCAGATTGTTGGTTTCGGAAAGCTACATAAGTTGTCAGATGCTCGCTGATTTCCCCCACACACACACAATCTGACATCAGAGGGCATGGGGGGAGGGGTTTTCTGAAGCTATTTGAACAATCTGACAAGCACGCTAACCTTGAAATCCTTTTTTATTTTCCAAATGTTTTACAATGTCTGAGCCGCCTGCCCCAACCAAAGTACATGAATAGCCCCCCCCCCCCAGTTTAACCCAGTTTGTTATTTTAAGAACACACTGACAAACACCCATCAATGAACTGATGCCTGAGTTTGTCCTCATCCCCCAGGTTGAGTTGGTGCGAGTGGAAGAGGAGCAGACGTTAGAGGAGCTGCAGAGTCTCCGAGAAATTGTCCACGACTGGTTTCGAAAGCAGGAAGAGATCGCAGAGGTAAGCTTAGCTGATTCATGCATGTTTAATGGTCTTTGTGGCCTTTGAGGGAAGAGAAGTGGCCTTTCTGTTAACGTTACTCATTTTTTGACGGCTCAGCAGACCATGTGTGTTTGTGAACTCACAAATGACTCAAATGACTTATCACAATCAATCATCAAAGTTTCAATGATCTAAATGCTTTTTTATTCTAGTTTCAGCTTGTGTTCTACCCCTGTCTCCTCTTGCAGAATGTACGTGAGCCCAGCAGTGACCCTCAGCCCTGTTTACCCACCACATCCATCCCCAAGAGTGGGAGCTCAGGGATGATCCAGTACTTGCAGTCTTGGTTCCCGGGCTGGGGAGGCTGGTATGGAGATTCCCAGGACCCAGACCGGCCTGAAGAGCTCCTGCCAAGTCCGTCCTCCTGGGATATTTTAGGTAAGAGAAACACTCCTGTCTGGTGCCAGAGAAGGGCTGCCAACATTTAGCATCTTCTTTAATCTGCTCTAGCAGAAGTTTCTACCACAAGATTGGTTTTATTTGCATTACGTATTCTGGTACATTAGATAATGGTGGAATAAGTCTGGACTAGTGTTGGTTAAAATCTTATTCAGCATTCTGGCTGCTGACCATGGTAATACGATTCTTCTCCAGCAGAGACAGAAGACTTGTTTGACCCATTGGAGGACTCTCACACTCTGAACACATTCACCAGGCGAGATCACCTGTTTGCCCGGCTGGAGTTCTTACTGGAGAAGGGCGCTGTCACGCTCTTTCAGCAGGACAGGAGGGAGGACACGCTGCATGAGAGTGGGCTCATCCAGTTGGAATTCTCAGGTACGCAGGGGCAGTTTGGGACAAAGAGAAACATTATTATTTGTGTTTTATCTTTTAACACTGTATCTTATGTCAGGAACAGGCTATACACTTTTGTTGTAATAATGTAACTATGTCAGCCTTGCTTCAAATGTTTTCAGCAACACATTTTGGTGAACTACTTTTTAGTAAAAAAAGAGATTGTTATCCAAACAAGCAGCCATTATGTTTTAAATTCCAGGAGCCCCATGTGTAGCGTTTGTCCAATCAGATGCAGCCATCGGTCATAAAAGGGTGGAGCCTGTTTTCTTTACTGGCCAATGGTCAAAGTGAAGAGAAACCATAGACAGTAAAAGTAATGGACAGAGCGACGCCGTAGATTTCCACAGAGACCAGTGAAGTCTATTAGATGCTCTTTTCCGGAGATGGCTGTATGCTATATAAAAACAGTCCTTTTACATTTATGTCACATGTACGTCTTCAAGCTCAGTTGGAGGCTGCGCACTAACTCTCAGCCATCAACAGAAAAGAGCTTCTAATAGACTTCATTGGTCTCTGTGGAAAACAATGGCGTCACATTGTCCATTTCTTATACTGTCTATGGTTCTAACATGCTTGTGCCCCAGAAGTTAGATCTCTGACCTTTTGATGATGTCACGCTACAGGAGGTAAAGACACGTTTGTCGGCCTGGAACCTCATTATCAGGCAAAATCGGGTCAAAATCCGGCTGAATTTGTTTAGTCTTATCATGGCATTAGGCAAACTGAATAACTTCAGGGTTTGGACTGTAGTTTACACAAAACAAGACATCTTTTCAATTCTTATCCTTTTGTATGGGTGAATATTAAGGTATGGAGTGTTCTATATTATTATATCAACTCCCCTCTATTGTTTTTGAGACAAAACTCTTTCAAAATGGGTAGTCTACTGAGTCAAATGTGTTATTGTCCATAGACCGACAAAGTTGTTCCATATGACTCAGAGCATTTGTAATGCTACCTTGATTTCCACAGGAGTAAAGGTGATTTTGGAGTCCCTCCCTCGCTCAGAGTCTTCTCTGCTATCTGTTAAGCTGGGTGGTTTGTTCTTGAGAGACTTGACTACTCAGGGCACCATCTTCCCTTTCCTGGTGTCTTCTAAAACGGTAAGTACTGATGGACGGGTGGGCGGAGATCATAACATGAAATACAGTTCGAAAATGTTAATTGCAGCTCCCCATGATAATTGTATTATTTTCCACTGTATGTTGTGTCATGTTTTCAACATCTGTCACTTATTATAGGATAAAGTTTTTGTGGCAATTAACCAGCCAACGGGCCAGTCCAGCAGTACCTCTGGTAAGGTTTTTGTTTTCTTTTGACTTAATAATGGTGGGTATAATGGAATAACATGATGCAAGGGCAATAAAAATAACAGAACTATGACTAGAAATAATAGTAGTAGCACTGCTGGTCGTAGCAGGGTGTCAAGCAGAACCACGGAAGCAGCTGCAACCGCGATTGGTTTGTAGTAATTTTGAGACCCAAGTGTAGAGCTTGCCATGTTGTCATGTGTTGCTCTGTGTGAAATGACATAGCAAAAACAGACTGACGTGGTTTATTGGGGACTGATGATTGGAGTCATTGCCATGTAGGCGGAAGTTCTATTGTGTGGTGTAATGACAATGCAAGCCTCTAGGGGTGCCTTGCAGGGCTTTTGACTTTGAGTATGGATATGTGAATAATCCAACTTTGGTGGCAGTATACACACACGTAAAGGATTATTAGGAACAGCTGTTCAATTTCTCTTTATTGCAATTATCTAATCAACCAATCACATGGCAGTAGCTTCAATGCATTTAGGGGTGTGGTCCTGGTCAAGACAATCTCCTGAACTCCAAACTCAATGTCAGAATGGGAAAGAAAAGGGATTTAAGCAATTTTGAGCGTGGCATGGTTGTTGGTGCCAGATGGGCTGTTCTGAGTATTTCACAATCTGCTCAGTTACTGGGAATTTCACGCACAACCATTTATAGGGTTTACAAAGAATGATGTGAAAAGTTAAAAACATCCAGTTTGCCCACAGTCCTGTGGGCGAAAATGCCTTGTTGATGTTGGAGGTCAGAGGAGAATGGGCCGACTGATTCAAGCTGATAGAAGAGCAATTTTGACTTAAATAACCACTCGTTACAACCGAGGTATGCAGCAAAGCATTTGTAAAGCCACAACACGCACAACCTTGAGGCAGATTGAATACAGCAGCAGTGGGCATGGTTTAAATGCCACGGCCTACCTGAGCATTGTTTCTGACCATGTCCATCCCTTTATGACCACCATGTCCCCATCCTCTGATGGCTACTTCCAGCATGATAATGCACCATGTCGCAAAGCTAGAATCATCAGATTGGTTTGACATGACACATGACAATGAGTTCACTGTACTAAATTGGCCCCCACAGTCACCAGATCTCAACCCAATAGAGCATCTTTGGGATGTGGTGGAACTGGAGCTTTGTGCAATGGATGTACATCCCACAAACTCCATCAACTGCAAGATGCTATTCTATCAATATGAGCCAACATTTCTAAAGAATGCTTTCAGCACCTTGTTGAATCAGTGCCACATAGAATTAAGGCAGTTTTGAAGGCGAAGGGGGGTCAAACACAGTATTAGTATGGTGTTCCTAATAATCCTATAGGTGAGTGTAAGTAGCAACACATCATACTCCCACCAGCTTTTGCTAAAACGTTTGTCTGTTAGTCAAAACCATGTTTTGTTTTTGTGTTGTCAGGATGCAATGCAGAGTGCTCATCACCGGTGTTTGAGATGATTTATGAGCGTAACCCTGTGAGGTGTAAGTTTGAGAGGAGGCTGGAAGTCAACACTAGTCCATTGAACATCATCTACAACCCACAAGCAATCAAAAAAGTGACTGAGTTCTTCTACAAAGGGAGAGTTCATACCTCAGGTAAGTAGTGAAAATGTTTACCAAGACTGGTGGAAAGCAGGAATTACCTCACAGTGCTGTGTTATTATAGAGGCATTTGACAGGCTGCGCGGAGTTGCTGTTGTATCTTTAGAACTTTGCATGTGTGTGTTTGTAGACCACTCACCATCTTTTTGTTGTCAGCTAGTTTCATCCACATCCCGCATGTCAATAGGGTTGTTGCTAGCTTTGGAGTAACGTAAGCGTTGTACATTTTCTCCAGTCTCAGAGCCTTTTTGCCTTTTTTTTTGGCCATTAATTTGCCGATGGTGAACAGTGGTTGGGTCAGTCTTGTACGACAATGAATAAGCCTACAGAAATTAGGTCTCGTCACTTGTTGACTGGGGCTGTTGCTACTTGGAACTGACCAATTCCAAAACTAAAGAGCTCGTGATCAACTTTCCAAGAGATGGGAGGGGTCTCCTGCTACTGACCAGGGCCTGGAGTTGGAAAGGGTTGACTTTTTATTTGATAGAATAGCACTATATCACAAAATGTAATAACAGTTATCATTATTATTAAGAAATACATGTTTTCTCTGATTATAGAAGTAGACTCGTCACTAGTCAGTAAAATATTTCACCACTTTAAAGAAACAACATTACTCTCTCACATTCTAGGTCATTTCAAACTACGTTGTACAATTTCTCATGTACTTCTGACACTTTTGAAAAGCAACTGATTATTATATCTTAAACAAATCTCTTTGAAACTCAGGTTTTGGCTATCAGTCAGAGCTGGAGCTGAGAGTAGCAGAGGCTGCCAGGAGGCAGTACAACAAGCTGAAGATGCAGACCAAGGCAGAGATCCGACAAACAATTGATCAGCTACTCGTGGGAGAGTTTATTGTAAGAAAGACTCAGTGGATGGGGACATGGAGTATAGTTAATTATTATTATATATATTATATAATTATAATTGGCGGATAAATCCTTTCTAAATACAACCAATGTGTTTGATTTAAAGGAAAACAGTAAGCGTTGGACCATGAAATTGGACATCTGTGCACCCCAGGTGATTTTTCCTGATGACTTCCAGTCGGAGGACCCGATGCTAGTAGTTGTTGATTTAGGCAGGATTCTCCTCACAAACTCTCAAGGTAAAACAAAGAGGAAATGCCAAATACCTTCATTTTCCTAATGACATTTCTAACTATGCTTATACCTTGTTGTTTGTTGTATTTAAAGATGACACTAAGGCCAGCTCAAAGGCTACTCAACCTGAAAGGGAAGAGATGAGTGATGATGAGTACCAGACACCCCTTGCCACCCCATGCGAGTCTCCACCACCTGAACTAGACATTCCTTTGACAGAGGAGCTCAAAAGCCCTGAACTTCCCAGCCTAAGATCCCCTGAAAGTACACAGGCCTACAGTAAAATACTTTACGAAAAATACTCGTTGTCCTTCAAGGACCTACAAATAATGGTTGGTCGCTGTAAGGACAACTGGAAACATCTTCAAGAGAGTGAGGTAGGGCCTACCCATGTGGTGGAGAAGTTTAATGTGCTGTTGCAGCTTGAGCAGAGACTCCGCTACACATCAGACCCCCAGCTCCCTGGGGCGGTGCTGTCAGGAACTCTACCAGACCTCAAGGTCCATATCAATCTTGAGAAGATGACTGCATTAAGGAGTTGTTTGGCTAGGCTAAGCAGTTCATCTGGGAGTGAAGGTGACAAAAGCCAAGAGAGAGGCCCAAATATAAGGTCTCCGGACCCCCTTACACTCCGCCATGACAAGATTTTTCAAAGGGAGGACAGCTCCTGGAAGTTGCAAGGTTCAACAAAGAATCTGACCCAGAGCGTGATGACTTTAGAGCAGCACACACGGGAAGTCCTGGTGGAATCCCGTCTACTTTTAGCTGAATTCAACATTAACTACATGCAGCTTGGTGTAGAAAGTGATGGACGCTACATATCTGTTCTGAAAGTCTTTGGCACAAATGCTTATTTTGTGAAGCGGCCTTATGATGCGGAAGTTTCTTTGACTGTCCATGGTCTTCTGTTGGTTGACACCTTACAGACCTATGGCTCAGACTTTGACCTCCTTGTGGCTTCTCACAAGCATCTCAGTTTTGACATACCCACCGGCAGCCTCCGAGAGAGCCAGCCTTCGTCCCCTGTGTTGACTGATAGTAGGGCTCCCGATTACCAGGGCCATCAAACCAAGTCATCCTCTGGTATGCCTGTGGATCAACTCTCCCCCTTCAGTTCCTTTCTGAAAGACCAGGAGGCCCTAATTAAAATTGAATACCAATTTGTGAGTTCGGATTGCCCCTCAATGAATCTGGACAGCTCCCTTCAGGTGACAAGCATGCAGGTCAATAATTTGGACATTATTCTCAACCCTGAGACCGTGGTGGAGCTACTCAAGTTTCTCCAGAAGTCTTTCCCCAAAGATGAAAGCAGCTGGACTACATCAGTGCCACAACATACAACACAGCCTTGCAATGAGGAAGAGGAAGGGACATATCAGGCCACCTATGATCAGAACAAAGAGCTTACCGTGGAGATCCACCGCCTTAACCTGCTTCTCCTTCGGACCGTGTCCACTGGCACTGTCCTAGGTGCTGAGAAGAAAGGTTTAAAGATCGCCACTGCCAGCATCACTGGCACCAAGGTCAATGTGTCCATGGGTAGTCGGCTGGACATCAATGGTTCACTCGGGTCAATGCAGTTGGTGGACCTGACCCAAGAAGGAAGCCGAAGCCAGTTTGTGGTCAGCATTGGTAGTGCTGACAGCTGCTCAGCTCTCGACAGCTTAGCTTTCCTTTCTGAGACAGGAGGTTCTCCCTCAGAAGCTTTAAATTTCCGCCTTTTGGAGAAATCCCAAGGGGAGTGTTCCTTGCAACTACAAATGGCCTCACTGCACTATAACCACTCAGCCAAGTTCCTGAAGGAGCTAAGTCTGTCTGCCAATGAGGTAGAAGACAATTTCCGCTCCATGCTGAAAAATGCTGCCTCCAAAGTGTCAACAGTTCTAGCCACCAAGACGGCAGAGTACAGCGGTATGGTATCGCTCTTTGAGACTCCCTCAAGGAGAACTCGAACTCAGAGTCAGAGCTGCAGTTATCCCTTTGAGGATGAGGAGGATATTCCCATGGAGGAGCCTGAATCCACCTTAGACACATTCTTGGTGAAGCTGACCCTCAATATTAGCATTGAATCACCAGTTGTGTCTATTCCCCGTAAACCTGGGCACCCTGAGCTATTGGTTGGTCATCTGGGAAGCATAACGATCCAGAATTTTGTTACTGGGCAAGATTCCGAAGGAGAGAGGTTGCAGGTGTTGGTGAAGGATATTCGACTGTATTCAGTCAACACAAGTCATTTGGATTTGAAGATGGCACCCAAAGGGGAAAAGGCTGGCAGCATGTCACCATCCCGCAATAAGAGCATTAATCAGGAGGAACCACAGTTCACACGTCATGACTTTTTTGAATCCCTCAGCCGTGGAAAAGGTGAGAATGTGTTATATTTTAGGGATAGTTTTATTCCAAATGCTAAATTCGATGTGCTTGGTAATGCAAATAATGCAAGCATACATTTTATGAGCAGCTTTTGACACAAGCTCACATCTTCTTTTTTTCCTTCATCAGCTTTCCATATATTGAAAGACACCACCATACAGTTTACGCTGGAAAAAGTTCCCGTTGATGAAAACACCCAATTTACGTTCCTCACCACAGAAGACCCGTGCAAGAGCAAAGGGTTACTGAAAATTGAGGGGAAATTTGTCAACCCTGTTCAGGTACCTATTAATACTGGAAATCTTTCAATACAAGCCGGTATTCAAATAATGTTCATGTCTCAAATTCTGGTAACATTTGTATTGTTGCAAACCTCAATATAGAAAGAGCAGTTCTTAAGTTCCTTTGTGCTATTAGGCATTCTCCAGTATTTAGTGGCAGACTACAGCACTTGGAAGCATATACTGCCCCCGTCAAGTTTGGAATATGGCGTCCACCGGTATTGTAGAAACAATTTGTACCATTACGTTTTCAGAGTTTTGGTACCGAATTACCGGTTCTCGTGAAAGTCCTATTACAAAAAATATAGAAAGTGAATTATTTTAGCTCTATTACCTCACAAAAAAATATTTGTAACAACAGCATTACTAGCCATCAGTACAACAGTTATGTCATTCTCTCACCACTCTACTGCTCTGCTACTCTAAATACTCTTCACATTCTCTCCTTAATTACAAACTGCTTTAAAATTCTTTTAATCACCGGTAACTTTAAGTAAAATCAACTGTTCCTGCTGATTCTTTTACGAAAGCTGCCGTGAAAGAGATTACTTCCTATAATCTTCTTGAAACAGGGAGGGTTGAGTTTCATTTAAGTTTACACTGAATACAATTATAAAATAGAACAATTAATTACAAAGCTACAAAGGTTTGCATAAAGTTGTAAGGAACATGTGTGTCATGGCTGTTTGAGTTTCCAATAATTAATACAACTTCTATTTTTCTGTGATGGAATCATTAGAAATGTAGGTCTCTTTTGACCTAATTATGGGTCTTCTGAAAATGTGACCAAATTTACTGGGCCAAAAATATACATACAGAAACCTAAACACTCAATTGTAGTGATGTAGAAAGTTCAATCAATCAATCAAATTTGCTCTGTGACATGACCTCTTTAACTTCTCACAAATGATTATGATTGACTACAGCTTTTGACATCTCTGAGCCCAGTATTGTTTTAACCATTCATTAGACTCAACCACAAACGTAATGATGGGCAAGTCTAACAAGCTCAGGACGGATCTAAAGAGGTGGATCATTGACTTTAACAAGTCAGGAAAGTCACTTGAAGCCATTTTAAAACAGCTCCAGGTCCCAAGAACCACTGTGTAAACAACTGTTTGTAAGTATAAAATGCATGATACAGTTGTGTCACTGCCACGATCACAATCAGGAAGGTCTCTCAGCTATCAACTGCTGCGGAACCACCAAAAAGCAGGTCTGAAATGAATTAAAAGCTGCTAGAACACAGGTGTTAGTGTCCACAGTTTGGACATTGCCATGGGCTGAGAGGCTGCCTTGCAAGAAGGAAGCTCTTGCTCCAGAAGTGGCACCTTAAAGGTGCCATGACATGCTGCTTTTTGGATGCTTTTTTATAGACCTTAGTGGTCCCCTAATACTGTATCTGAAGTCTCTTTTATATAGACCTCAGTGGTCCCCTAATACTGTATATGAGGTCTCTTTTATATAGACTTTAGTGGTCCCCTAATACTGTGTCTGAGGTCTCTTTTATAACGACCTGAAGTCTGTTACCCAAAATTCAGAGAAAAAGCAGAGGAAGCGGAGGTAAACTTGCCCCTTAGAACCTCATGAAGTTTGCTGCTGATCACATGGACAAAGAAAAGGCTTTCATGAAGGAAGTTTTGTTGGCAGATGAAACAAAACTTGAGCTATTTGGCGACAACAACTAGAAGTATGTTTGGAGGAGAACACCATACCTACCCTGCAGCATGGTGCTAGTGGTTGCTCTGGTTCCGTTTTGCTGCCAGTGGAACTGGTGCTTTACAGAATTGAATGGACTATTGAAGAAGGAGGATTACCTTCAAATTCTTCAGGAAAACCTAAAACCATCAGCCAGACTGTTTTAAACAGGACAATGACCCCAAACACAAAGGTGGTAAATGTAAATGTGCTGTATTTATATAGCGCTTTTCCAGTCTTAACAACTGCTCAAAGCGCTTTTACATCTACAGGAAACATTCACCATTCACACACTGTGGCCGGGGCTGCCGTACAAGGTGCCACCTGCTCATCAGATAAACATTCACACACATTCACACTCCGATGCACAGCACCGGGGGCAACTCGGGGTTCAGTGTCTTGCCCAAGGACACTTCAACAATGCCTGCAGGGGCGGGGATCGAACCACCAACCTTCCGATTGGCAGGCAACCGCTCTACCACTGAGCCACAGCTTTGAAAAAGAAATTGCTAATTCAGGCTAGAATTAAGGTTTTAGAATGGCCTTCCCAAAGTCCTGACTTGAACAACATAGAGAACATGTGGCCTATGATAAAGAAACAAGTATGTTTGCACCAAATCTGTCAAGAGGAGGGGTCAAAGATTCAACCAGAAGCTTGTCAGAAGCTTGTGGATGGCTACCAAAAGCACCTAATCAGGGTGAAAATGGCCAAGGAACATTCACCCACAAACGAACATTGCTGTATGTATATTTTTGACCCAGTGGATTTGGTCACATTTTCAGAAGACCCGTAATTAAGTAAAAAAATAACCAAATTTCATGATTGTTTCTATCACAGAAAAATACGAGTTGTATTCATTTTTGGAAACTCAAACTTCTGTGACATTCATGTTCTTTACAACAGTATGTAAACTGTACATAGTGTAAGTATGACACAACTTAGCAGGTATAACAGTTCCAGTGGTTATAAATAGGGGTGATCCGAGTATCCGGCTGAAACGAGTATCCGGTACGGATAAAGCACTTTTGCCGAGTACAAGTATTATACGAGCAATATGAGTCAATATCCGTGCTCGGATTGAATACAACCCCTCAACTGGCCGCGCAGCGTTCTGTGATAATCACAGCGCCCCCCCGCCTACAAACGCGCTCGGATCAATCACACACACACACAGAACAAGGAGAAATGCGCTCTCCCCCTGCTCTCGCTCTCTCTATCTCTCTCTCTCTCCCGCTCCGTCAGGCAGTCAATCGGGTCTGCAGATCTGTTCCGTTAACGTTTAGGGTTTCTTCAGCTTCAGGTTTGTTTTTAACTTTGGTTTGTAGTACTTACATATCAACCAGTAGATTTCTGGTGAACGTGGGTCTCAGACATGCTGCTCGGTTAAATGCAACTCCCGTTGTGTGTCTGCCATCGGAGATTTTTTTTTTTTTTACTGTCAGCGGCCCTCCGCCCCCTCTCTCTCTCTGTGTCTCTCTGTTACTCACACACACACACACACACACACACACACATACACACACAAACATATACCTGGTGTGGAAATAAAAAAAAGAAAAAAGAACCAAAAACAAAAAAAATCACACTGATCATAAAAAAAGAAAAAGTTAAAAAAAGAAAGCTATACTGAGTATGAAAACTCTTGTTCATTACATTTTACTTCATAATTGCAACTGCATGTGTTGTCATTGTTGCAAAACGTTCTGTAAATCGTATGTTTGTTACCATGACAACACCATTGATCTGAAGCTTGATGCTGTCATGTAAATAGTTTTCAAATCAGCAATAAATACAACAATTTTTGATTAACTCATATCAATTGCATGCTTAAATAACATACCGGTTAAAGACCCTAACATTTCAAGAGAACCCGACCCACTTCCGGTTTAAATCTGACCACTTCCGGTTTAGGCCCCGCCCAGTCCGAGTACGGATACGGATACAGATAATTCATGTGGGATACAGATACAGATACAGATACAGATAATGCTGTACTCGCTCATCCCTAGTTATAAACACTACTGTCTGAAAATTGTCTGTCATTGACTGTGACAAATTAGGAATAAAGACATGTCTCTAATATAAGCCTGTTTCAGACAAAGGCCTGGCCAAATGTAGCAGCCTTTTTTTTTTAAACTGACTTAGAACCTTTGGTAAATGTTTTTAAAGGCCCTGCATAGTCATGGTACACTTATACTGATAATTATAATTATTTTGGCTCATTACAGCTCATCTCATCGCTTATTAAGGGAAGGACACATTACATGTATATCATTCGTAATGCATGGAGTTTGGTGACCTTGTGTATTTCAGCATAGCTCTATCCATCCTCTAGTTGAGCAGAGGTTGAATCAGCCAGAAAACGTAACAGCTGTGTGGGTGTGCAGAGCCTTTGCATGGATCTTTTTGATTTGAGGTTATGACTAGTAATTAATTGTAACAATATTTGCCACTCTGTTTATAGGTGTTCCTTTGCAAGCCCGTATATGAACAGGTCCTCCAGACACTGGACAATCTGTCCCTGATTGAGGAGCAACGTGTCACACCCAGCCAACCGCCCACACCCCCTCCACCTACTCCTTCTTCTACCAGACCTCACCGCTTTCCTGACCCTCAGGGTGGGCTGTTTGCAAGGGACCCTCCTTATATCAGCTTTACCCACTCGTCACTTTCCTCTCCTTTGCCTCTGCAGTTTCACAAACCGGCTCTTCACACTTCATTCACTCAGTTAAAAATCACCTTACACGTGGCAGAATTACAGGTCCAGCTCAGTGCTGACCTGACCCAGGGATCCCAGGGCTTGGTCAGTCTGCGCTTCCAAGATCTTGAGGGAGACTTTACCAAAGACCACCCTCATCTACTATCCATCCAGCTGGCTCTGCGGTCGCTCCTAATGGAGGACCTCTTGGAGCAGAACCCTGAGTCTAAGTACAAACATTTGATGGTGTCTCGCGGAGCTCCCAAGCCCTCCACCTTCAGTCCAAAGGAGTACCTTTCCCAAAGCTGTCCATCCTCATCCAATGCCCTGTACCCAGACATGCCCCGCTCACTGCCTGCACACATAGAGGAAGCCCAGAATGTCTTCCAGCTTTACCAGAGGCATCCCAACACCCCTTCAGCTAGCAGTCGCAAATCCAAGAGGGACCCGGACTGTCCCAGCACTCCACCTCCCTCTCCTACCCACCATACACCGTCCCCACAGCCAAGCCCAGACTTTGACGATTCTTTAGTTCATATCAATGTACTGCTGGTGGACCATAACCACCCAGAGTTCAAAACACGCTATGGCAGATTGGGACGAAGCATAGATGTTGACTTTAACTGCTTGGACATTTTGATCACACTGCAGACCTGGGTGGTTATCCTGGACTTCTTTAGCATTGGCTCCACAGCAAATAATCATGCACTGAAGGGGCTCCCTATGTCACCTCAACCTGAGCCGGGAAATCCTCTGTATGAGCCAGACCTCAGTGAGGAGGAGACAACAGAGGCGGTCAACACTAAAGTCGACCTAAAGGTAGGTCACTGGACTTAGTGCATCTTGTTGTAATGGCTGGGCTGTCCAAAGGATACAAGTTCATGTACAGTAATAACAACTGTTGTAGATACTATATGAAAACAATCAGTTCTATTTTTAAGCCACACAAGCTGCATTGATCTAGGGACGATAATGGTTCATCTGTACATCGGTTCATCTGTGATACATATATAGATAGATACTTACTGACTTACTGACTTACTTACGTACTTACTCATTTACTTTATTCATCCTCATGGAAATTATTGAAAATTTAGAATTCTTTTTTTTTTTTTTAAACGTATGTTGCTCAGAGGATGATAGCTACTGACTTTTCCTCCAGCACCACAATAGTAATAGCATCAAGGGCATTACTCAAGAGAATTATGGCAAAATAAATAATCAATAGATTAATCAACAATATAAAAGTTACAATAGCTGCTTTACATCAGAGCACTATTGTATATCATTGTCAGCTGATTACCACGTGGCAATACAACATGTAGTGTGGTGACTACTAATTGCTAGCATCCCTCTGCCTTAAAGTCAGTTCTGAGTATTTCTTGTCTAAACCTGTCCATGTTTTCTTATTCAGGTTCATTCTTTGTCTCTCGTACTGAACAAGAAACTCAACGAGCTTGCCAGAGCAAGTGTGTCAAAATTATCTGCTCATCTGGAAATGTTGGGTGTGTATGAAAAATAATGTACTGTGCTTAGAAAAACCAACCCCCCCACACAACATAATTGTCTTTGACCTAAATACGTTGACTTTTAAAAATAATCTGTTTAACGTTACCACATTGTGTCTCATAATTTAGATGGCAACCTGGCATTACAAGGCAGTTTAGGAAGTTTGTCCCTGAGTGACCTCACCCCACATGGTGATCTCTACCGAGAGCGCTTCACCACACGGGGGGGGGAAGCACTTATTTTCAACATCCATAAGTAAATATCACAACATTATTCTGCATGACAATAACTTGGAAGAAGTCTTTCTTTAAGTTACCTTTCTATCCGGGTCCTTTCAGGTACGGCCAGCCCGATCCTCACCTGGAGCGGGAATGTGACATCAAGGTCTCTTTGCAAATGGCCTCAGTGCAGTACGTCCACACCCAGCGCTTCCAGTCTGAGGTGGTGGCCTTCATCCAACATTTCACCCAGCTACAGGATGTCCTTGGCAGGCAGAGGGCTGCAATGGAGGGCCAGGCTGTAAGTACTGCCTTTTGGGGCTCTAACCACAATAGAGTCATATGCTGTCATCAACAGTGTGGACCAGCGCAGTGTTTCTCTATGTTGCAGGAGAGCCTGTGTGTGTATGTGATTGGGGGCAGGGAAGAGAGTGAGAGGAGAGGGGCTCAAGTGTGTCTCAAGCAAACGCCAGTTTGTATATGGCTGGTGGAGCCAAAATGAAATTTTTGGATATCTGATACCATGTAGTAATGAAAAAGGTGAGCTATGACTATGGGTAGACTAAGCTATCTTTCAAAATCTTGCAATTGGCTAACTTGAGGCATATATAGCTTAAAACAGTGATAAGAAGATCAGGTTATGTGTAGTCCTACATATTTGAAACCATCTTGAGATACATGAAAAAAGCGTGTCTGATGTCATGATCTGTAGGGCAAAGTTAAATATGGGAAATTATTTGTTTTTGGAGGTTTAGTTTATAGCCAAAAAGCTGCTCTCTTTGCTCTTTTTCTGCTGAGTTTGTAGCTCTCTGTTGGACAGTGCTCTCTGCAGAGAGTCACATGACACATGGCATTATCTCGATAATGACTGGCGGGTTAAATGGGCCCTCCTACACACAGTATGGCAGGCAGAGACAGACTTACACATACAGGCCGTAGATCAATGTGGACTTGTGTCAATCCAGCATTAGCCAGAGGTAATCGCTAGCTATCAGTAAACACAAGTGGCGTGGTGGTTGGCCTTCCAGTGGTTGCATTTTTTGTGTGTGTGTCGGTCTGCCTCAACAAAGCCCAGATGTGCAGACAGCAGAGTAAAAGAAACAGAGGAGCTGCATCTTCACCAAAATGAAGACTAAAAACCCAACATTTACCAGCCATGTTGCTGATAAATAATATTTACCTCCCCACTTTTACAAATTATATACCAGCCTTTCACAAGTAGAGGGTGTTATTTCGAAACCCCCGGCTGCCATGGTATTACACCAAAACATTCCCCCCCCCCATCCCATATGAGAAAAAGAAATAGTCACGCCTTTATTTACAACCAAAACTTTAAATCTAATTGAGGGGGGCTCCCTCCTTTTGAAATGTGTTTGCTGAGATGTTCTACTTTTAGTGAGTATAGACTAAAGTTTACACAGGGCAAGCTCTAAATAAAAACTATGTCCCAAGCATGCATATTTTAGGCATTTGCATTTTGCTGGTTAAAGGTTCTTGTTAATCAGCTTCAGCAGCATGACAGTTGTTTGTCGAGGTCCACACACTACTGGACTGGGAAATTAGAAAAGATGGAGGCTACTAAAGCTAGTCGCTTACCTCAGCAGTCAAGGCTGCATTAGTCCCACATTGCTAGACCTATCTCCATAGCATTGCTGAAGTCTGGCTACATCACCTATCCATTTGGGCACAAAGAAAACAAATCTGGGTTGTTTGTATTTGTTTAAACCAATCACAAGCTACTTGAGCGGCACTAAGTCTGACAGTGCAGGGGGAGGGATGCATGTCCTAAAAATATTGAAAGAGAACACGCTTGGTTTTTAAGCTTTCGGTACGTTGGCTGATTTAGGTCCAGCTCAGAGGGTACCAGAGGTCTTTGGTGGAAATCTGTCATAAATTTGAAAGGGTCCAAATCTTTCAAGTTTTCGAGATTGCACACTACTCTCAGACTGGATCTCTGTGACCAATTTTAAAGATCATCTAACTTTCAAAAAAGTGTTTTTACTCTTTAGTCTTGTTATGGTGGCCTTGGTTTCTCACTAGTTGGTTACTGTGGCTATCTAGGCCAACTTTGAACGGTTAATGTTGTAACATTTGTTGATATTTTTGATGTCAGAATATTTCTTTGCTGCTTCCTGCTCAACCTTTCCCCTCTCTTTTAAAACATGTTCCTAGTTCTCTCTTCTCTTTGTCTCCTGGTTCTCCCTGCAGGTGCGGGATCATCCTCAGCGGGCTTCCAGGGTTCTGCTGGATATTGAGGCCGGTGCTCCAGTTATTCTCATCCCGGAGAGCTCACGCTCACCAAGGGTCATTGTGGCCAACTTCGGCCAGCTGAGGGTGCAGAACTGCTTCTTGCCAGCTGGGGCTCATGGGACGTTTTCCCTCCGAGACAAGGTAGAGAAACTCACCATGGCACATGCCTTTTTCCCTTCTCTGGTGAGTCACGCTACCCGTTCAATACCCATGCAATACGCCTTGGCCGTCTCTTCCTTTTGTCTAATTTCACTGTATTCATTCATGCATTGAATGGTATTACCCAATTCATGAAGACACCATGACACTTGGTTTTTGATACTACAAACCACATAGCAGGCTCACTGAAAAGCAATGTAAATCCTGCACTTATTTTAGTAACTGGCCTTATATGGGAATCTGATCTGAAATGCTCAATGAATACAGCCTGATGATTAACAGTAAAGTGTGGTTACATAACTTTACCATGTCAATGTTTATAATTATCTGTGGTTTTGTGTAAATGTAATGTTTTTAAAGAAACAATCCAACATTTATGGTATTATGCTTTTTAGCTATCATACGAGTATCAGACAAGATTTAGTCCAGGGCCCTGTAATAAAATGTCTAGTAGGATGTTAGCCAGCTAAAGCAAACCCTGTAAGTCTAACTGGCTAAAATGTTTCCCTTAAATGTCATTTTCAATTTAAATTTATCCTGTAATTTTAGCTACCTGAAATAAAATTGCTAATTCTTATCCAGTTAACTTGATTCCCAAAAGTCAGTTAAAGGATTGATTTGTTAATTGTAGGTGACAATATTGTAGTTGCAACACCTTAAAATTAATTACAAATAAGCCAAAAGCAGTTAAAGATTATTCAAAATAATTATTATATTGAATAATATAACTTAATTTGGGGATTAATTAGTGGATGTTGATCTTGCCGCCTGGTTAGAATGCACAACCTGTACAGACACTCCAGCCCTACTCAGCCTGTCTCTATCAGCCAGGCCTGACGTGGTTGGCTCAAGTGGGCAGCAAGCCTATCGCCCCCTCATCCTGAGACAGAGCCCCCAAGAACTGGGGAACGTTCCATGGCCGGTCCGCCATCATTTGAGTCATTTCCATCAGGATGACCTAAGGAAAGAGGCGGAGCGATGTACAGGCAGAAAGCAGTTTTCTTGGCCATGGCATGTGTGCTCGTTTTTAGAACACGCAGCAGCTAACACTGGGTCACCGTGATTAATGCCGCTCTCCCGTGGGGAGGTCTGAGAGGGAGAAATAGATGCACATTCACCCTGCCCACTCTGACTTAAGCCAATGAAAGGTGTAATAATTCCCCTCTGAGGGATAATGTAACCTGACATCTCACTGACTGTTGTTTCCTCTCTGTGACAGAGAGTGAGCTCCAGTCACAACAGGGGTTAGTTATGTTACCCAACGCCAATTACATGGCTCTGAAAACATCTCGCCGGGTGCAGCGAGTATAACTTTCAACAGGCTCCGCTACAGTTGACACTTGAAGGAATGCGTTGGCCTGCTTTCTTGTTCACCGGACGTGGCGCGGCTCCTCCCCTTGTTAAAAGCTAGCGGTAGCCACAACATGGGTCAGCCATGATACCATACGCTGTTATACCAAGCGAAATGTGCCTTCTGATAACATGACACAAAGTATAAAGTTCATGAGTGGACACAGCGCTGCCACTTGCACATGACACTGTACTAGCGGGGTCAGACCTGCTTCACCCAAGGTGGGACGGGGATGGTGCGTTAATGCTTTGGCACTGGGCATCCATGAGGCGTGATATTAAGCGGAACGAGCCGACCCCAGCAAGACTTAATGGAAAAATGAGGAGGTGAGGTGGGAGAGTGGACTTCTCTGCAGACAGAAGCTTAGGGTGAACCTCCGCAGGACACACATGCCAGACACCAACGAGGAAATGCTGGCTCGTTGGCAATGGTCATATGCAGCAGCGGGGTGTCACAGGCTGAAGTGGGGACACCCAGGTTGATTTTCAGCTCGGACTCCGGCTGCTCTTATCGCAGTGAATAATAATAATAATTTATACTCTTAATTGATCCCCAGTGGGGAAATTTAGGATTTACACCCTGTTTTGTTAGTAATCTCTACACACAGGCCTAAATTACACACACATGCTCAGGACCTATTCATGCACAAATGGAGAGATGTCAGAGTGGGAGGGCTGCAATTCAGATGTGACTGAACACCGCTCTCCGCGCGGTCCTGGCATGTGGGACACTAGCGAGGTCCTTAAAGCGGAAACTCCATTTGTGGAGATGTAAGTTAGTGAGCTTTCTCCGTCGCTGAGGAGAAAAGGATAGTAGACGTAGGTGTTCGTTGCCTTTTCTGCTGAGTTGGTGCACGGGTTTGGGTAGGCATGTCCGCAGCATCCAAATTAGGGGTGTCACAATACCAAAAATTCAGTAGTATGTGCCAATTTACCGGAAAATACCACGATTCTCTGTACTAATTTCGATACCACGGTAAAAAAAAAAAAAGATTCCATGTACTTTGACATGAAACATAAACTTCTTTATTAAAATATTTGAAAAATATCAAAATGTCATAAGACATACAAAACATGTGCATAGAACAACATGATAAAGTGCAATGAATAGTCAAAGAGCAACAACCAGACAACCATTCTAGACTTCCAGACTTTTTCAAAAGGTACTTACTATGCAAAAACAACTACAGTTTTTCATGTTAGAGTCCAGGGTTGTTTTCAGAATCAGAATCAGAATCAAAAATACTTTATTGATCCCTGAAGGGAAAACTCTGTGCTACAGTTGCACAAATAGTATAAATATCACAGTAGAAATATAATAATAATAATAATAATAATAATAATAATAATAATTTTGCTAAAGTTTAAAAGCATGTTTCCATCATGAGAAGTCAAACTTGGAAACAGCTGTGGCACGCTTGGCTGGTCAACTAACATGAATTCTCTATATAATTTAATATGGGTATTACTTTTTTGACTAATTACAGTAAATATATGTTACACATTGGACCTTTTTAATATGGAATTTTTTTAAAGTTTACATTTACATTATAAGCCACTTCCAGGCTTGTGTCTTATTAATAATCACATGAAGGAGTCAGTCCCGTGGGAACAGGGAGATAAGAGTTTTTAAATAGAGGTACACTAGATAAATGTTGTATTCGTCATTCAAATGCATCTTGTGTTTTTCTGTGAAGAATTTTATACTGCATGGCAATTCCTACAAGGATCCATCCCATTACAAGGTACAATGGCATGCTTTTGCTTTTGTGTGGATAAGGGTTGTCACAAGAGTTTTACCTTTCAATTTCATCTTACACCAATTTTTTCAGTACCAGAAACTATCCCTATAAGACACTACTGGCAGCTGACAGATGACAGTTATGTCAAAGTTTTCTTGGATATAACAGTGTCACTCTTAGCTGCCCTTAGAAGCAGTTGTGAAATTTGTGCGAGCATTTGGTTTGGGTTAAGGATAAATGATCCTATATTTCAGAACTTCTGGTGAAACAGTTTAAAACTATTTGGTGTTACAATGCTTTATTTGGTTTAATTGGTTTGCAGTTTTTCTGTTTGCGGTTGGGTATGTCTGACTGAGCTTTCTGCAACATGTGTTGCATGTATTGTTTAAAGAAATACACCAACTTTCCAAGTTCCGTGACTGTGCTTGGATGACTTAATTTATAATTATATAGTTTTATTGAAATTTCTCAACATATACAATCAATATCATATAAAATTCCTGCAGCAATAAAAACAAAGACCCACAGTCCTAACAACTAAGACAAGAAAGACCAAAAAAACAAAACATACCACATCACATATTTACACAACATACAACACTAAGAAGCTAAACCAAATTGTCTTCATAACTAATAAAGCTGGTGTGCAGAACTTTTGTGAAGGTAATTAAACAAACGCTGTTGATGTCAAGGGAATAGAAGTGGAGAAACTCCTCGTTGAATGAATTGCCCCCTCAGTAACCTGGTGGTCCCTCAGCCTATATGCTTGAGATATATTATTGACAACATAGAGTCTTTGTTTGGACTGTCAAGACACCCAAGACACCTTACAAAACATTAAAAGCAAAAAGAGAGATATTGCTGATGTGGGCGCCAAGGAAAAATGTAAACTCTAGAATGACGCAGAGTCTTTGGATTTTGATAGAGACATTAACTGATATGGTGAACAGTAGTGTTTTTTTAAAGAGTGTGGACTTTGAACCAATGAGGAGAACCTCGCTTTTATTGCCATTGCTTTTGAAAAAATGTATTGACATCCTGTTGCTGATTGCTTGTAGACAGGGGATAAGGGCGGCAGGTGTAGAGAGGCGTTGGATTTTGTGCAGAGATAAGGAAAGAGAGGTATTTGGTCTTATGGAGAGGTAGAGTTTTGTATTATCGGCCAAACAGTGAATATTTAGGGAGAATGTTGCCAAGCGGTAGAATGTAGACAATTTATAGCAGGGGTCCCAGCACTGAACCCTAAGAAAAACCATGGCTCCTGTGGCGCCTGTGTAACATTTCCCTCATAAATTAAGTGTTTTCAGTTTTCTAAATATGAGCTGATCCAGCTAGTGAATTGTTATTGATTGCAGCCAGGCATTCCAGAAGAATTGTGTCAAAAGCCTGCGTTGAGGTCAGAGGATCAGGATGAATAGAAGGACGCAGCTGCAAGTAGGATATCATTTCAGATTTTTACCAAGGCCGTTTTAGTGTTGTGATAGTGGTGAACCAGACTAAGATGGTTCGTAAAGGTTATTATTTGAAGGGTTGCTTGAAGTTGCAACTTAAAGTCACAACTCCCGTAAGAGACCACTGTGTTGATTTTGGATCACAGCCAACACTAAAAGTGTAGGTGTTCTGGGTCCTCCACAAATCTCCAAATCACACACATCCACAAATCTGGGAATTTTTGCAGAATCTGAGATCTGACTTTATTAGTTTTTTATATGTTGTGATTTAGGTCTTACATTTTTATTCCTAATGGTCTTTAAAAGGCCAGCCAGCTTGTTGCTGGACGGCTAGCCAATGATTCTCAAAGACCCCGTTATCAGATGGAAGTCTCTCAACCCTCCCACCAGCCTTTGGACCACGCCTCCTAATATACATTGACAAGTGTCAAAATTAAAAGCCAAATGTTCAAAATTGAATAGTTGAATCTTAAAATGTCAAAAAGAAATTTCCAATTGTAAAATTCAAAAGATAAAAATTTTAATGGAAATTAATAAAGTGCCAAGTCAAAAATACATACATATATATTTTTTCTATTTGAGGTTTTAAATTAAGTATATCCATTTAAGCTTTACTATTTTCCATTTTGAGTTTCATATTTGATGTTTCTCTCAATCAATAACAGTTTTCAAAGATTTCAGTTTAAGCATTTATATTAAAGCTTTGCATTATCAAATTAACATTTTGCATTTCAACTTTGCTTTTTCAGTTTCCTTTTTATTTTTAAAATGTAATTATGGCATGCTTTTTGCCTAGTAGCATAGTAAAATAAAAATATTTTTCATTTGATCTCTTTGTTTTCTCTTTGGACTTTCAATTGGAATTATGAATACATATTTCCTCCATAGTGGAATGACATTTACACATAGAAGAATAAATAATACAGTTCCATTTAGCTGGTCTTCATAGTTTTGCCTGGGTAACTGCCAACTGAAGAATGCAGCGCCAGCATACACATGGAGAATTGTAAAGAAACTGAATGGGGAGTATCTGCTAAGATACAAAATAGATAAGGAAGTTATATTTTGGAATTTATCAGAATCAGCTTTATTGGCCAAGTAAGTGTAAACACAAGGGAATTTGAGTTAGGCTTTTTGTTGCTCTCAACACAGAGTTGGAAACAGCGTTGCAGCTAAAAATGGAACTGAGCATGGTAAACCTGAACATCTGACTACTACGTACACATATAAGTGTATATAATAAAGTGTATAAATGCATTTTTTCTTCATGGGGCTTTTAAACAGTTGGACAATGAGTGCAAATGGTCCAGTAGATGGAACCATTGTTCAATGATTGTTAGTGACAGTTAATTCTTCCAACAGTGCAAGTCACATAATCTAATGGTGTACTACAATTAAATTTATCATTATGTTATTTTGATACTGTGAAGTACTTTTAGAACAACTTTTATAATGGAGAAACCGCTTAGAACATGTATTATTTACACTATCAAATCATAACAAGAGTCATCTCAAGACACTTTACAGATTTACAGACTTTACTTTTACTAGAGTAGGTCTAGACCACACTCTATAAGAGTCAACCCAACATTTCCAATTATTACCCCAAGAGCAAGCATTTAGTGCAACAGTGGAAAACATGCTTTTAGGGAGAAACCTGGGACAGACCCAGGCTCTTGGTGGGTGCTGTTTGAAGGTGATGTGTTGAATGAATTGAAAGACATGTTAAAATATTGATTTACTTGAATTCACTCATTAAAGTTGAGGGGGTAGTAGTCAAGGGTACGTGTGGTGGCGTACCAATCAACGACGATGTATTCTATCCACAACTTAGAGTCACACGATAGTCTCATTCTCTAGGTTATCCGTGGCACAACCCACTCGCCATACACCGTTAACTAATTACTCAAGGACCCTCCCTCACGCCATACACCGTTAACTAATCACTCCCGGACCCTCCCCCTCTCAAACACATTGGCCAGCTTTGCCAGACTCTCTCCCTCCTTGTTTTTCAACATGAAATTGAAATGTGGTCAAATGTGCCGGTTGCATATGTGCGATTTGTTATAAAAAATACTTTCATCGTAGTGCCCTGCACTGTTTGATTCTTTTCTCCTAACTGTCAACATCAACTGGCCTGTAATCAGTGTTAATCTCTGTCATGCACTATATACACTGATCAGAGAACTTACTGGCAGAAGTTGGTGTATTGTTTTGATTGTTTTTTAATTTTAAAAAAAAATCAACAAACTCAATAGATTTTCAACTGTGTTTGTTGATTTTGACTTTGCTGTCATCGAGATTGTAAAAAGGTGGACTTGTTTATTTAACTTACAAACAATAGAAAAGACTAACTTTTCTTCTGGCTCAGAAGTTAATGGCATAATGTCATTCAGTTATTTCTTAAAGAGGATTTCAGTCAGCTATCCCCTCTAATGAAAAGTTGGTACATTGATAAAACACCTGTTGTCTTACACATTCGTTGGCACAGCCCAAGCCCTGACATGCCATTATTGAGTTTTAGCAATGTCATCTACTATTTAGAAGTTAATGAGGATTGTTAGCCTAATGTCAAACGAGGGATAGAAATTAAATCATTAGTATTTATTTAAATTTTTTTAAATAAGTTGTGTTTATGTTGTGCTTCTTGGCCCCTTTAAAATGAATCATGTGCTTTTATGACCATGTAATGATCATATTGCTAACTGGATTTAATGTGCCATGTCTCACCTCTTTCTTCTCTCTTGATAAAGGAGCGTGTGCGGAGTGCAGCAGGGAGGAGTAATGAGCAGAAGCCTAGGAGCCCCCCCTCCAGCTCCTCCTCCTCCACCACAGGGTTTACCCTCGGCAGGCCACAGGCCCCAAACACAGCAGGGGCCTCTGAGTCGGATGAACCTCACAGCTTAGGTTAGCATTGCTGTGTAGTTTGAAAGAGCCAAACAGTGTATCAGTGCAAGGACTTAATGTGGGAGTAAAATAGTATTTTAAAATAACTGTTAATAGCTAAATAGCTGTTTGTGCCACTCTGTGTGTTTTTCCCATTAGAAGAGCATGTGTGCCTGCTTGACTGCATTGCCCTGGATCTGCAGGAGATGGATATATTTGCTGCAGAGCGTCTGCCCTGTGGCAATCCTTCCGAATCCTCAGATCTCATCTTTCCTTCCTACTCTGTCCGTCGCACTGGAGACAACCTGCTAAAAGACCGCTGCCGTCTCAAGCTTAAAGTGGAACGCAACCTTGACAAGTATGCCCTGGTTTTAGATTTATTGGTGGCAAAAGTAATAGTAGCTTGAGGCTGTTGTTTTAATGTATCGAAAACATATTCAGGGCCAAAACACTTGATACCTACGTATTTAAATACATAAGAATATTACTACAGGTGGAGTGTAAAAACACCATTCATATTTTTGCAAGATTTCTTAGCACAGAAAAAGCTGCATCAAGTCATTTTTACCACTATGGGGCAGAACGACTTCTTGCAACAATGCAAACTTTGTCGTACTATTGGCCAATTCATTTGTTAAGGCTTACACGTTATCAAATAGTTGCCTTGTTATACATGCAGCTGAAATAGACTAAGATCGGGCCTGTTGGAGTCCTCGTTCCTACCAGTTGAAGTCCAGTATTTATTAGCATCATTTGGCTCTAGTGTGGAGTCTTCAGCATCTTGCTGCTTGGCATTGAGCTTTAGTATGTCAGCATTATGCCTCTTGTCTTTTCCAAGGAAATTGGGGCTGGCTTATAGAGAGCAGTTGCTCCCTGGAGACTTGGTTTACTTGGAGACAGCATCTATAAATGTCTGCAGTTTCAGTTTAGGACCATACTCATAATGTGTTGGTTCATGTTGTCAGGGAGCTGAGCCATGCAGTACCTGACATGTCAATCCACGGCAGCCTGTCATCAGTTCTCTGCTCTCTGGACCTGGAGCACTACCAGCTGATCAGAGGGCTCCTGGAGAACAACCTAGGGGAGCCTGTGGAAGACTTTCTGCGGCCCTACAACCTGCAGGACCCCAGCACCTATGTGAGAGAGTCTTCTACACATTTTATAGTTATTTCTGCGGACACTCTCTGTCTCTTTTAATGATCATTTTGTCAATATCATGATGTCATTGTTCCAAGTAGTACCCTATATGTCATAGTTGACAAACTGCTGTTTGGTCTCTGTTCAGACTGTGTTAAGTGGAGATGTCTATACCAACTTGTCCTTCCTGGTGGACATGATGGATGTCAGCCTGGAGCTCCTGGACAGCCCCACACCCACTGAACAGAAACGCTCATTAGCAAGGTAGGCCTTTTTGCTTATTTTTGTAAAAGGGTGGGCCCGCTTTGAGATTAGAGCCAAACACCAGACTGGACCAGTGTACGCAATTTTATGTTGCACTTCACTCAGCTGGGAGAATCCCCTCCAGTCTACATGATGGCGCTTATGCACCTGTACGCTGCTTTGCCAATTTACACTAAATAAGAAGAAAAGGTAGTAGAGAGTTAAGCACCACCATGGTCAGCTGGACTACGTCTGTTTTACAGCAAACAGATCCAAAGTTTTTCAACATAAGCACATTTTTGATTTCCTTTGAGAGTTACTCTGCCGTGTCTGGTCCGTCACCCCAAAAACACAAATTAACTTTCTTGTAAACAAACAAGCTCCCACCTCTGTTGGGATCTCCTTCATGGTCTGTCAGACTCTCCTCCTTTAAACAAACTTACCATGTTACTCTTGTTGTCATATTGCTTATTACTAATGCAATATCAATTGGAATTAGGGCCCTGATGCTGTCGGTACAGTTCATGGATGTTGGCTACTTTTTTTATCAGTGTCATAATGACAAATGCCGGATTGCATCAAATATAACCAGTTTAAGCGGACGTATACCGGAGCAGAACGGCAAAAGCAACAATTATACCTTGTTTATGATGTTTTAGATGTTCAGGAAACCTCTGCCACAAGCACAAGCCACTGGGTTGGCTGTACTTGCTCAGGCACCACCAAACAACAGCAAATATGGAAAACTGGACAGGCTTTCTCAATCCGTGAGTTGAGGAATTTGAGACAAGAATGTGGACAAGTTTTCTGGCACTTGAGAAAAAGTGCCGTCTGTAAGGAGAGAAGGCTCCATTTAGAGTTAAATATGTTTTTATAACTACATAACACACTATAAGACGGGGAAAATACCCAAAAGCTTAATAATGGCTCTTTAAGAATCTGTTTCACTGCTCTCGTTGATGGATTCAAATGTGTCTGAGTTCTAAGTACAGTCAGCATGATGGGAGTTAACAATGATGTCTTTTTGATATTTGATTTGTATTTCTCTTGCACAGGTTTGACTTCATGAAATCCAAGCTGCTCTTTGAGAGTTTCTCTAATGGATCCAAGTCTGTCAACTTGGTGTCTCACTCCCTGCTGGCATACGACACTCGCTGCACAGGGCCCAATACAAGCTCTGCTAGAGTTGATGGGGCAAGGCGCAATATGTTTGACTGCATCCTGCAGCCCTCCAAAACTGGCACTAACCGGGCGTCACTGCAGCTGGAACTGCATTACAGGTATCACTGGACCAAACAGAAGTAGAAATGGAGCTTTTAGCTGGAGGTGGTAGTAACATGATGTATGTTCCTGCAGATCCACCCGGGACTCATCCTGTTTCACTGTGGTCCTCAACAACCTGAGGGTGTTTCTCATCTTTGACTGGATTCAGCTGGTGCGAGACTTCCTGCAGCTGCCAGGGGAGAAGGCGGCAGGCGCTGCTGAGCCTTGTCAGCGCTGGCCCAGTAACACCAGCACAGACTCAGGTCCCAGCAGTAGCACCGGGTCAGTCATGCCAAAGACAGTCAAGAGTGGTGTGGTCACCAAGAGGTCCACAGTGCCGGTCACCCAGGACCGCTGCCTGGAACTCAAGATCAACGTCACAGGTAAGAGAAGAGTGAGCCCGCTCTGAGTATAAAGATTGGACCCTATACACATGCAGGCCCTCTAAAGACAACCCTCACAGCCTGTACGCATCAACTTAACATAGAATTAAGAAATTTGAACCGTTCATAACATGATATTCCACTAAAAATGAAGAAAACACCTAAATAGCCAGTGACCTCACAGGGTTTTGTTTAGTCAGGATTTATATTTTCATTAATGTTGATCATTGTTAACTGATGCAACTGTGTGTAGTATATATCATTTCAAGTATGTAACTAATATAAAAATGCTATTGAGCTGTCACTTAACAAAATAAGGAGGTAATGAGCTCCTGCACGTGAATTTTAATGATCTGGCCTGTGTGTGTCTTCAGGCACAGAGTTTGTGGTCGTGGAGGACTCGTCTTGTCTGGATACCAACGCCATCATCCTGAAAGGCACCACTGTCCTCACCTACAAGCCCCGACTGCTGGACAGGCCCTTCTCTGGCAGCCTTGCAGGAATAGAGGTTGCCTCCCACTGTCAAACATTACATACCAATCTAAAAGAGGCTACTTAAAATAGATTACAAATTAACTAAAATACTGCTGCTTCTATTCAACTTTATTTATAGTTTCAAATCACAGCAAGAGTTATCTCAAGACACTTTACAGATTAGGTCTAAACCACGCTCTATATTTACAAAGAGCCAAGAATTCCCGCCAAGAGCAAGCATTTAGTGCAAGAGAGCAAGAAAAGACTTCCTGTAAACAGGCAGGCACTTCAGGCAGAACCCAGCTCTTGGTGGGCAGCCATCTGATGCAAACATATTATTATTAATTTTCCACTAATCTACTTGTACTTGCAAATATGTATACAGCTTGAACTCCTCCCAAACCCCCTCCTATTTTTGATAGATACAAAGTATAGAGTGTTGCTCAGGAAAAAAGGGATACTTGTGGTTTTCATATGTAAAATGGGATTGGTATTACAGGAGGGCTACTAACTATAATCCTCATGTTATTAGCCATGATTCAGAGCTATCCTGTCCCCCCCCAGGTGTTCTCGTGTCGGTTGGGCAGTGAGCTGGAGACAGCCTTGTCCATAATCGATCCAGTCAATATCCAGGTGGAGCTGTGTGGGAGCCCCACATACCAGAGCAGCTCTGGTCTACTGGACGCATTCAATGTGGAGGACATCCCACCGCTGCTGGAGGTCAGGCATTTGCACAGCACTCAACCAAAATTAGATTTGCAACATGTGACTGGGTTACCTGGCAGCAGAGGCCGGTAGGATAGGTTTACTGTCACTGTGGGAAAGTGCAGACGGTGTGCAGCCCGCCGCTCAGTGTGCCTGCCCGTTTCATCTCAAAAACACATCCTTAGGTTTTGTTTCACTGCGATTGCATGTTGGATGTAATTAAAGGAATGTAGAGGATGAAAATGAAACCAAGAGTATCTTTCTACAGAATATCTACAGAAAAAGTTTGATGGTAATGTATTCGTGCTTTAATCAGAAAATAAGGTTTTATTCCTCTTTTTCACAGCTTGAATGTGCTAGCACAAACTTCTTCTTATTTTTTTAAATGAGTCAGGAAGCCAACATCAAAGCCAAACTTTTGTTTTAATGTGGTTGATGTGATATGAACAATATATTGATTCTTTGTGTCATTTCATTTCATGAGTAGTTTCTAAAATGTTGCCTCTAAAAAGAATACTCCAGTGATTTACCATTCTACTTCCATAATTACACATTGAAAAGGATATTATGACTTTTAGTCTCTAGTATGGGTCAAACTCCCAAAACAATGGCTCTTAAATTCTGATAAACAGCTCCAGTTTGTAAGGGCATCCTCTTCTAATTTTGTAGTCGGGAGGACCAGGATGAGACAGCCCCGCCACTCAAATCATTTTCTCAGATAAGATAACTCAGAACAACAGCAGACATACCACAGGATGAATAGTACTCAGCATAAGTAGTGACTTTGGCATGTAAACTGGGTTGATTGGTTCTTAATTGTGCATGCAATTCTCTGGCAGATTCAGTTTCCTACTCTGGACATCCGTCTGTCCTACAATGACATTCAGCTCTTCCTGGCCATCGCTAAGTCCCTCCCTACTGCCAGCTCTGCAACGCCCTCTGACAGTGATGCCAGCAGCGAGCCTGTGGTTGAACCCAAAGACAGCTTCAGGCAGAAGACAGAGGCCCTCATAGGTATGTGAAGACCAGTCAATAGATGGTCTTGTGTAGGGTCCGTGTATTGTGAGGATGTTATCCCACTCCTAATTCCTGCTCTAAAAAACATTTCATGGATGTGTTTTGTCTCCACAGAGGGCCAGCTGACCCATCTCCAAGACCTTGGCTTCAGGAAAGAGGACTGCAAAAGAGCCCTGCTCCACTGTAAAGGTGAGTAAGACCTTAAGCACTGTTCTCCACACCTAGTGATCTGACTGTAGTCCCTCACCACTATTAAATGAGAATCTATATAAAGACAGAACAATGCATCCCTCAGGCCAGCTGGACCAGGCTGCCACGTGGCTGCTGGAAAATGCTGAGAACATGATGGGCCATGCCAGAGCCAGGGCGGACTCTGGCTCCAGCAGCCACTCAGCTCCTCTGTCTGGGGTGGAGCTGAAGGCTGAGGGCGTCTGCATCTGCTTCATCGATGACTGTCTGGACTGTGACATCCCACTGGCTGAGCTCACCTTCTCCAGTAAGTCTCATTTACACAAGCTATTGCATCAGCTATTAATTACTCTAAATGTAAGTATTTGAAAACTGCCAGTCACTATGCTACAAACAGCAGGGCTGCCAACTCTCACGCATTGGCCGCGACACACACGCATTTGACTGGTTTCACACGCTCACACGCCACACCCCCGATTTCTCACGCTGAAGTGTCAACCCGGTCGGTCAAATTTCTGAAAGATGAGTTTATCTATAGATCTACCTGTTGAGCCACTCGTGATCAAGTGCGCTCCCTGTCTGTGAAATTTTCGAACTGCCGCAAACGGAGAACGTTTTTTTCACGTTTTGTTGCATCCGTGTAGACCTCCGATGACGAACCGTGTACAGCCTCCTCTAAACTTTGTCAGAGACCAGAGACCCAGATGGGCCTCTGTGTCCGTCAGACGGTAAGAATGAGATCCACCATATCAGCAGAGCAATGACATGCATAGCAGACTATATTACAACTCTCCAAATCTCGGACAACAGAGAGGAGAGGAGTTATATTTTGAATGTGCATAAAGTTGTAAACATGAGCAGAAATCTGATGAAACACATCTGAGTTATACTATACAATATATACAATACTGCAACGTTGGGCCACTATTGTGCTTTTCTAACCCCTATACATCTCTAAATGTAACTGTAGATAATTCATTCAATGTTTCATAAAATGAACAAATAGTCTTTATCTTCCCAAAAAAGTAAATACAGTAAGTGGGGCACAGAGGATGAGGGCCAAACATTACTGAGCCTTGGCACAAAGGTTAAAGGATTAGAATTTATGTAAATCAGTGTTTCTCATTCTTTAGAATTTCAGTGGTCTTAGTTGACCCCTCAAAATTAATTTAGCTTTGGGTCCCTGGTCCCTACACCTGGTCCCTACACCAGGGACCCCTGAACCTGTTCACAATAGACCCAAATCTTCTCAGCTGTTGCTACTGACATATGCAACTTTCTCTTCATGTGGCACATTGTCTGGAACAGTGCTGATATCATAAGAAGGTAATACAATGTGTAATCAAGTGATGACGGATTTACATCAATGTTAATGGTAAAAGCCCTAATACCTGTTGATACTACAACTATGCAAAGAATCTTAACCCTACAGTTTTGCACATATCATGTACAACTTGAGAGAGTTCCCCCAATCCCCCCACACATAACAAATCGCAATTTACACCCTGAAGGATAATGATGCTGAAAAAGCCAATGAAATTGCTTTGTAGTGGCAAAATATGGGTTGCCCCCCCCCCCCCCCAAATCTCACTCAAAGGTTTTGGGAAAAGTTGGCAGCTCTGAAACAGTGCTTTTACAAGTAATGATGAACTGACGTTGATGAGGATGAATATGTTGTATCTCAGCCTGATCATGTCCCCGTCATTGCAGGGCTTTATGTGCTGCAGCGCATCGGTTCCACTCAGGAAGGCAACGCCAGCTTCACGCTGTCTGGAGACTACTACAACAGAGAGTTGTCGGGTAATACGATTTACTTGTAGCATTAGAACATTTATTTAATATTTCAATGATCTACTGTGAACATTTTTCTGAACGTGAAGGGACTTCAGTTGCCTTTTTGTTCAAACGTATCAAAACCTAAAGCAATAGTTCATTTTAGAAAAATATGATGCAGAATGTGTGGTGTGTCACTCAACTAGAGTTTGGACATGTGAAACACAACCACAGACACTGCGCTTCCCACTGCTCAAACTGTGTGTGTGTGTGTCTGTGTCTCTGTGTGTGTCTGTGTCTGTCTGTCTCAGGCTGGGAGCCCTTCATCGAGCCCTGGCCCTGCTTCCTGTCCTGGCAGCAACAGGCCGCCGGCCGTCTTCACCCTCCACGTTTCAAGATGGGGATTCGAGCCAAGCAGAGACTGGACGTCAACATCACGTCTGTCCTGTTGGGTGAGTAAGGGCTTCTCAGCACTTTCACTTTGACGGTCACACAGTGTTCTGTCAGATCATTCAGTACCACTTATCTGGTCCTTACAGAGCAATACAGCACCACCAAGAGTTCCTGGATAGCTGACTACTGTAACAAGGAGGGTCAAATGCCCCTGTCTTCATCCCCCCTACCCTGGATGGGCTCCTCAGTAGACCCACCCAGCTTCGGACAGAGTGAGTTCCAGATACACACAGTACCAAAAGGAGAGTCTTCGCAGAAACGTTTTGAATTGAATTAATGGATGGCCAGAGATGGCATCCTGAATAAAAAATCAGGCCTCGACAGTACAGTTGCATAGTTACCATTTTGAGAAATTGGCAACGTAATCTTTGCACTTTTCAACATATGACAAATAAGGACAGTAAACTGCAAAATAAAGAAAAGCCTTAATATTTGTTGTTTTAGTGCTGAGGTGGCAAACCTGCGGCTCTTTGTCTGCTCCTGTGAGGCTCTTTCTGAGCGGCTGGGTGCTGAAAAATAGAAATATATATAAAAATAAATATGCTGTGTGTGTGACACACACACACACACACACATGTGGACCCTTTCGAGTTTCATTTTGCGTTGGTGGGTAATAGCAAAAAAACTACGTGGTTTATTTAAGTGGTGTTGTCGTAACTAGTTGTGTTGTGTATTGACAATGCCATAGTCTAGTAGCCACCAGTCTAGTAGCACCTGTGCCTTGTCAGGCTATTTAAGTCCCACAGCCCAAGAAGAAAGAGTTGATATTAAAGTTAGTAATGAATAATATTAAAGGCCAAGCACCCTCACCTTCTCTCTGATTTGGTTTTCATTTCTGTTTCCAGCAGATGTCAAGCTGTCCAAAAGGAGGCAGCCATTTGTGCCATATGCTCTGCGTAACCACACAGGATGTACCATGTGGTTTGCCACTCTGACTACCACACCCACAAGGTAGGTGTAGCCATAATGATGGCCCCATGGACATTTGTGTAATGTTATATCAACATTTTGTGAATACCTTCTCTGTTCACATAGAAAAAAATATTATATAAGTATTATGGGCTTAGAAAAAAGAAATTATGTAAAGAAATTATGTGTCATGTTATGTTATGGATCACATTTAGTACCTGCATAGAACATTTTGAAATATTTAAAGTTATTGAAACTGGGGTGACCATGAGCTAAGATATTATGATGATTCCAGGAAAGTGTCTGACTAAACATTTGGCATGACAATATTGGAGGACCAACTGTACCTGCCATCTTGACATTATTAACATTGGGAGGTTTCCTACGGCTAATGCTCTGAGTATATGTTGCTTTTGTTTGAAGATGTGTAGACAAAGTTAAATGAAAGTTTAAGCAGAGGGTAGAAACTGAACTGAGATTAATATTCCCCTCAGGGTGGCACTTTCTCACAGCAGTAGTGCAGACTCCATCTCAGAAGTCCATGGTCCAGGAGCTGATGATACTCACAATGTGAGCCAGTGGAGAGAGGTTCTGCCTGGGGAGGAGATTCCCTTTGAGTTTGAAGCCCGCGAGAAGCTCCGCCACCGGTACAGCTCTGATTCAGACTCACCTGTGCATTGTATTTAATCAATATGATATTTTTATGACACTGTTAAAACCCACTGCTACTTATATTGTATAAAATTGAGTTGCATATTGAACTGGGCCTGATAAATGAAAATGGATGGATGGATATTCCCATATTATTCATTAGAGATGTTTACAACTTTCTAGGTTGATTCAGATTTCCGATTTAAGTTTAAACCTCCAATAACGATTAGCCGATTACGAGTTAATATTTTGTAATCACTTGACAGCACACACAAATTCTTATTTTATTTTTGAGCTTTTTGCATAGAACATAAAACATTTAATTTCATAGATAATCGATCCCTGTAAAATAGAACTATATAAATTACTCCTGGTGTGGGAAATTCATACACATCTAAAGTTCAATGGAATGGAAGAAACATATCCGCCTTTTTACATCCAATATACAACAAAAAATGATATATTTAGCTAACTAAACTTCTGTATTTATTGAAAAAACAAGAATGCGTAAAATGCGTGTGGAATGTGGGCAAAAGAGAGAAAGAGGAAGCAGATGTGTAGATGCGACCGGAGCAGAGTTGGTGAAAGAAGTTTTAAGTTTCGTACCCAGTGTGTGAGGTGACCAGGTAACCTGACGTTATTGATTTTATAACGTCAGCCCTGGAGGTAACGAGGTTGGTTTTCTGACCACGGTATGAAACCAAGCAAGCAGGAAAGGTCAACACATTGAACATTTTAAATGAAACAGCTCATTAACGTTGGCTTGTTGCCCCGTGTACACTGATGTGCTCATCTGTTGATGTTTCCCAATGCCTTCCTACAGTTGCTTAATAAATATGGTCTTTCCACACAAACAAAGTATGAGAGAAAAAATGATTTGAACTGTGTTGGGCTCAGGTCAGCACTCCGCACTCTAATAATAATAATAATAATAAATTGAATTTGTATAGTGCTGGTACTCAGCAAAAACCCACTAATTTTTGATTAAGGGGTAAATTGCCGATTTTAGACCAGCTTTAAATCAACTTTGTGTTGGCGGTGTGTTAAAAGGATTAGTATAAGTCGTTCATCTAAATACATTCAAAAATATAAATATAAAGTATCTAACTGTGCAGTGTGCTTAGGGTTGTGCAACATGACTGTAAAATTTGAGTATAAAAGATTGAGTGATGACTTCGACAGTTTTTTACACAAATGCATTCAGTAGATTATCACTCTGTATAACTGATCCATTGCTGCCTCCTGCTCTGCAGACACACTCATGAGCTGAAGCTGCACCAGCTGCTGGTTCGGGTGTGTGGATGGGAGCAAGTCAAGCCAGTGTCGGTGGACAAAGTGGGCGTTTTCTTCCGTTATGCAGCTCCAGACAGAAACAACTCTTCCAATACTGTACGCACAAGTCATAAAACTCCATTAACTAAAACAAAATTCTTTTTGATGATGTTTAGTGTTTCTTACAAATATACCTAGTTTTATGTAAAACCTTCTTTTTCTCCTCTACAGGTTGGTAGTCCTATTAGCAGAACCAACATCATCCACCCTCATGTTTATGTAAGTATTGTTTCTATATCAGTGAGCAGTCAAAGTAAGCTTTTAGAATTGATTGTATAGCCACTGTAGTAGCTGCAATGCTCATTATAAACTGGGAACAATATATTTGGATGGATTTAAAATGGACAAGCAACTTTGCTATTCTTACCTCTTACGAGTCAAGAATGAAAGATCATGAAAGAACATGAAAGCACATACCATAGAGTCTCAAGTAAAAGCAGGTTTCAAATAGTGTCAGCTATGGAAAAACTCATAAAGCAGCACAACCTGGTTTTCCACCAAATGCGGATCGGATTTGGAGCTTTCATTTTCTCAAAGGCAGAGCAGGATACCCAGGGCTCAGTTTACACCTATCACCATTTCTAGCCACTGGGAGACCATAGGCAAGCTGGGGGAATTCATATTAAAAACTCATAAAGTGAAATTTTCATGCCATGGGACCTTTAATGTTGAAAGTGTTTGTATGCCTTCAACGGTTTGTTTAAATTCTGCATTAGCAAAACACAAAAAAAAAATTGTAACATGCAAAATTATTACCCAGGGACTTTTGTGCATGGACAAGTGAAACATAAACTTATTTTTCCAAAGGACAAGTGCCTCAAAAAGTTAATGTTAAGCCCTGAATGACATCACAGAAAAAAAGTAAATGGCAGGAAACACAGATGCTGGGTGTAGGAATGTACTTTGTGTGTTAGCTTCCTCCCTGACCTTGGCGGGATGGGAGGGAACTTGAAGTCTTATCATGCAGCTGTTAGGTCTCCCATCATTGTCATCATCGGGGGGGTCTGAAAACCAGTAACCCCCCCTCTTTCTCTCTCTCTCTCTCTCTCTCTCTCTCTCTATCTCTCTCTCTCTCAACTTGACTGCAGTTTATCATTGTAACCGACTTTGGCAAATGCTCACATTTGATGGCGTCTGGCACAATACAGTAAAACTGCACATTTTAGAGTGGCCTTTTTATTTTGGCTAGCCTAGGCACACCTGTGGTAATAATTACTAATAATAATAGTAATAATCATGCTGTCTAATTAGCATGTTGATTTGCCACATCTTTGAGGTGGATGGATTGTCTGGGCAAAGGATAAGTGCATACTATAACAGATTTAGACAGATTTGTGATAAATATTTGAGAGAAATAAGTATTTTGTTTACATATAAAAAGTCTTAGATCTTTGAAATATATACTATATATAGAGAGAGACAGAGAGAGAGTAGCAGTATGAATTGAAAGCTGATGGTGACTGGCTCCTTTTGTGGCCCTTTAGTTCTCAGCCCTGCCTCCAGTTAGAGTGGTCTTCTCCATCACAATGGAGGGCAGTGCCAGGAAGGTCATCACTGTTCGCTCTGCCCTCATGGTGAAAAACCGTCTGGATGTTCCTATGGACGTCAGACTCGACAGCCCGTCTGCCCCTGACAGTATGACTCTCCTCTATTTTATTTGATTTCTATTTCATTTCAGGTCAACTTACTAAGCAGGTTGCCTGTGCTGGTCTTATAAATCTTTAAAAGTCAAGTGAAAGTCTGGTGTTTGGTTTAGTTTTATTTAATTCTTTATCTTTTTTCATGTGTCATTTGATTTAAGCCAGCTGTGTTGCTGTGTTGACAGAACCAGTGGTGTTGCCTCCTATCCTTCCTGGCCAGGCCTTGGCGGTGCCTCTCCACCTCACGTCGTGGCGTCTGCAGGCCCGGCCCAAAGGCCTGGGCTTGTTCTTCTGTAAGGTTCCCATCCACTGGACCAGCGTGGAGCGACCCGGAGAGATCAGCAGCAGCAAGAGGGAGTGTCAATCAGCAGACTTTGACGACAGCCGCAAGCATAATTTCAGGTATATACAGTCACTAAGATGTTTATTCTTGACTCCTGTCTTCCTCTAATCTGGTACTATGCCCCTCATTTCTTCGCATCTCACAGGTTTTGTGTGGTCATCAAAAAAGAGAACTACCCCGAGCAGCAGCCTGCCAAGAGTGTTTCTGGCAGTGCAAAGCAGATCTATCGACAGCCAGGCCATAGCATCTACCTGCTGCCCACCATGGTGCTAGCCAACTTGCTGCCCTGTGACCTAAACTACTACATCAAGGGAACGTCAATCAAAGGCTCCCTGCAGCCAGGAAAAGAGGCGGTGCTTCACGCTGCTGACACCTCGCAGAACATGGAGCTAGGTCAGGATTTGTCATAAGCCAGTCACTGGCTGGTGTTTACTGACCCAATATGTTCATTGTCCTCACTCCTGGTGTTGCTGATTTGTGTCCTTAAGGAGTCCTCCTGGAGAACTTTCCTGTGTGCAAAGAGCTGCTGATTCCCCCAGGGACTCAGAACTATGTGGTCCGCATGAGGCTGTATGACACCAACAAACATCTGCTTTGCCTCACAATCCGCATCATCCTGCGAGCACATGGGGCTCTGAAGATTCTGATCTCTGCCCCCTACTGGCTTATCAACAAGACTGGTAATGTGTTCTTTGTGGTAATAAACTGAAAATAAACAATCCAGGCATTACTTTAAGAATAAGCTTTTCTATTAGTGTTATCATTTCTCCCTCAGGTCTTCCGTTAATTTTCCGTCAGGACAATGCCAAAGCCGATGCTGCAGGCCAGTTTGAGGAGCACGAATTGGCCCGAAGCCTCAGTCCATTACTATTCTGCTATACTGACAAGGAGCAGCCTGCTATGTAAGTGGATGTCAGAGTGTCTAGTCCTGAGCACAGACATCTGGATTGTACATAATTCCATAGGGATTGAGCAAACGTCTACCTCCAGGTGTTTTTATTGTAAATGAGAAATGGACTGCACACACACATACCGATGACAACAGCCTGAATGGGGTTTAGTCTTGCCCAGACACCTCGACATGTGCACAGGATAGAATCCCTACCCTTTGATTAGTGGACTACCCGTTGTATCCGCTGAGTCACAGCCTCCCAATTCTCACATCCTGATTTTTCCTTAGGTGCACTATGCGGATCGGGAAAGGGATCCACCCAGATGGAGTTCCAGGCTGGTGCCAGGGCTTCTCCCTGGACGGAGGGAGTGGAGTTAGGGCCGTAAAGGTTATCCAACACGGCAACAGGCCTGGTCTCATCTACAACATAGGCACGTTGCTACATTCAAAGTACAAATGAAAAGCACTTACTGGACTGGGTTAAAGGTGCTCCAGTGAAGTTCTGTGTCTCATCCAAAAGAACTCTTTCCGTTCTGAGCAACTTCAGTTTGGAGCAACTTTAACCTAGTCCAGTAGCCCTTAAGTTTGACTCTTAACTGGATAACTAACCTGGATGATTGAGAACGTTCACATCTTTTCAGACGATTTATGACATGTCATATATATATATATAAACACTGTATATATTTTTATTATAACTAAAATGTCTCTGTTACTGCTGTAACATTCTCAATAAATGTTTGTCAGGCAATCATTGTTTGCTGTCTGATCAACACAGGTATCAGTGTGCGGAAAGGAAAAGGACGCTACCGGGACACTCACATTGTGACCTTTGCCCCACGCTACCTGCTGGACAACCACTCCACACACAAACTGGCCTTTGCTCAGAGAGAGTTTGCAAGAGGGAAGGTGAGGAATTCACTTAGAAATGAAACCTTCATGGGGTATTCTGGACGCCTCACACACCATACTGTCAATATAATAAATAAATATGAATGTATTATACAATATGAAAGGGCTCATTAATGAATAATTTTGTGTTGTAGGGTACGGCCAACCCTGAGGGCTACATCTCCACCCTGCCCGGCTCCAGCGTTGTCTTCCACTGGCCCCGCAACGACTATGACCAGTTACTCTGTGTGCGTCTCATGGACACCCCCAACTGCACCTGGTCTGGGGGCTTTGAGGTCAACAAACTCAAGTCCTTCCACGTCAACATGAGGTGAGCTCCATATACATTTACACGTGCTAAAGTAACTCAGAATTCTGGGAGCGTAGTGCTCTAGTGGGGTAGAAAGGCACTTAGAGCTCTTCTAGATAAGATGGTGCTAGACCTTTTAGAGATTTGTAGGGCAGGAGAAGGATTTTAAATTCAATCCTGTATTTTACAGGAAGCCAATGCAGAGAAGTTAATACAGGAAAAATATGATTGAATATGATGAGATCATATTTTTTATATAAATATATATATATATATTTTATATATATATATTTATATACACTAGAGCTGGGCAGCAAATACAATTTTTAATTGTGATTAATCACATAATTTCCCCAATTAATCGCGATTAATGGCAAAATGAAGTGTGTATAGTGCAATTTTTTTTAAATGTTCTGCCATACGAATAAAAGTTTTGTAACATTTGTTCTGCAAAACCTTACCAGCATTTTGTTTATAAAGTAGCAGTTAAATAAAATATTTAGTGTATATCTCAACTTAAACAATATATCTATCATGTCCAGAGTTGAATTCCATCTGGTTGGAACGTCTTCATCAGCGACTCCTTCTTATGTACACGTTCATCTGTTGCTCTAACTCTGCAGCACCTGCTGGGCTGTGTTTAGAGTTCCCCACAACTCTTTTGCACTTCACAAGGACACTGTCAAACGCACTGTTAAGCAGAGACACTGTGACAGAACGCTGGAGACCGTGCGCAAAGCATGGGCATTTTTAAAAGGCAGAAGGCTCGCAGCTGCGATCAGATTTCGTATCTATTCGTACTACGTGTGCTAACTGCGGTGACGTTATTTGACACATTCTACTGCTGTGCAACTTTAATAAAGTGTCCCGTTTATGTTTCAGCATAATGTCTCATTTTCATTACAGTCAGAGCATGTGAATGCAGCGCCCACTTTTCATCAGTATAATGCACTGTAACTCCGAGTTAATTATGGTTACCCAGTGACTCCAGTAGTCCCCAGTGAGTCCAGTAGTCCCCAGTAAGAGCAGCAGCGGGTGCATGTTGTAACGTGGTCGCTTTTGCATTCCTCTCCTTTTCATAGAACTGGGAGTCTGATGGTGCGTGTTGAGGGAATCTCATACCTGCCGTCATTGTTGTGATTCTCAGACCGATGTCCTCCACAACCCTAGGACCTGCAGTCTGTAGCTGTCGCTATGGCATTTGTTAGCGTCTCTTGCCTTTGTTTATCTAAACTTACCCACACGTTGCATTTAACATGGCCTGCCAAAGCCTCGCGCCGCTGTGTGTTTCGTTGAATGATTTGCTGGTATCAACTGTCAAGGGGATATTTCAGACTGGAAGTACTCCGGTGATAAGAAAATTTAACTTTGCAGTATTTACAAAGTCTGTGAGCAACACACTTTTACCATAATAAAGAAATAATAAAAACTGCGTCAACGCACGATTTAAAAAATTGTTGGCGTTAATTAATTAGTTAACGCGATAATAACGTGTTAACTTGTCCAGCCCTAATACATACAGTATATATATTACATCTTCCTCTATTATACATTTGAATTTCATTTGTTGTTTTTTTATATTTGAATAATGAATACTCAAATGCAGCCTGTTATTAATTAAGTACTCCACTGCTCAGGCTTATGCATCGTCTATGTCACTATAAGCATGTAGTTGTTGTAACACGTTCTGTCTACTAGAGGGACTTCCAACATCAGCCTGGTCTTGAAGGGGACCTACGTCATGATGCATTGTATTTTAGCCACGCAGCTCTCTTATTACATTATTTCCACCACGAGCACACAGCAACAAACACAAACCAACAGAGAACTCTCTAATGAAACATAATCTAACAAGTGGAGTGAAGTTAGAACCATGACATCCTGTTAGAAGCACAGCTGAAACGCTTTGTCAAAAACTAACAAACAATAGTGTGGGCCACAATGCTAACGGTTTTGATAACTTAGCCAAACTGTGCTGCCACTACTATTTTAGGGATTTATAAGCAATCTGTTTCTTTAAATTTTGTCACGTTACTGAGAATACTGCTTTTAAAAGGTATTATATGAAGTAAAAGCAAACTCTGACAGCTGTCTGAACGAGCTAACTATTGAGAACATAAGCATTTTGGCTCGGTGGATGTCAATTTTAAAGTCATGTTAAAACTATTTCTTATCCTTCTTACGATTTCCAGACGCAGCCTGTCACTCCCCCCTGAACTAACGTTAGCTCTGTAATCTTAAGACCTTCAGTGCCTTGTGTTTCTCACTTCCGCTTACTTATTGTTCATCAGACGGGAGCATTTAATTTTTATATGCTGGTAGGAAAAGGTGAGAGGAGGGACATAGCCAACATATTTATATTTAAAAAAAAATCATATTTGAATAGTAATTTAATATCCACATTATATTCAACTTTTGTCATTCGTTCCAACAGCCCTAATATAATAATATCTTATCTCTGCCTTAATGTTGTTCTGCTGACTGCCAACTGGGTGTTTCTTGCATTCTGTGGCCTCTGAAATGTAGTGTTTGACAGGTTTTAAGTGACTCTTGTTTTAAACAGGGACACGCTGGGGAACTGTTTCTTCCTGCGGACTGAGATCACCCTAAAAGGAGCCACCTACCAGATCTCCTTCTCTGACACTGACCAGCTGCCTCCACCCTTCCGCATCAACAATATCTCAGAGGTGAGGCACTGGTTGGGCAGCTTCAGAGCTGTTACTCAGCGCGGACACAAGAACTTACTGGACTACCAGTTGTCTCTCCATAAGCTCCATGTGTCTTTGTGGTCTGGACTCAAAATCATTGTGTTGTACACAGCAACACAATCAGTTAGTTGTGAAGGATAAAAAAAAGAGCTCAACACATCCTATTGTTTGAGTCCCTTCAGGTGCCGATCCAGTTCTGGCAGCATGGTGTGGCTGACCTGCGGCTGCACACCGAGGTGAAGGCCGACTCAGTGCTGGACTATGCCTGTGATGAGCCCACACTGCCCCCTTACCTAACACTGACTGTGAAGGGAGCTGGATCCTCAGAAGTCACAGCTGACATGAACTTCTTCAGAGAATACAACAAGCTCTACTATGAGAACTTCATCTACATCGCAGCCACACACACTTTCTCAACGTATGACAAACTCCTAACAGCAACATTTAATGAAACATAAATTTCATTACGTTGATTAAGCAGCATAACTTTGTTGATGCAGGAATATTGAGAAGAGACCCGTTGGGAAGAAGCGTCTGGTGAGCTGCGCTGAACTGGTTCTCGATGTGGACACCAAGACTCAAAGGGTCATCCTGAAAAAGAAGGTATTGTTTTAGTTTAATATGATCCAGAATGTACAAAGAGATTTGGATTGAATTGGGGGTAGAATGTAAAACAATAAAAGTTGGAAAAAGCATGGGTTGTTTAAATTTTCATTGTTGAGAGGGGAGCAGCAGCGCTGAGTTTATCAATGTTTAGTTGATTGCCAGAAAATAAAAAATAATAATTATGATTAGCGATGGGTGCGACCTCTTTCTCGCCCAGTAAGAGCGTGCGCCCCATGTAAGTTGAGTCCTTTGTAGCTGCCAGGGTTTGAGTCCAACCTGCGGCCCTTTGCTGCGTGTCATCTCCCATCTCTCTCCCACCTTTCCTGTGTGTCCACATACATAGCATTCATTCCAAATACCTTACTCCGTTCAGAAGTTCTTTATGAATCCTAGCTGTCTTGTGACTTTGGACACTACATCTGACTGCATGTTTATGTTTGTATGAAATAAACTTTGGATTTACGATATCTATGATAAACTAACTGTTTTGCAAGAATTGTGATATGCATAAAAAATCAGGAGAGAATTCATTAAATGTTCACAGTTGGAAGTGATTTTATTGACTGTTCTGAAAATGTTCAAACGGAGTTGACAGTTCTCCCCTTGAAGTTCAGGTAAGGGGTTAAATGTTATTTTGTAGCTGTCCACAAGGCATTCAGAGAAGCAGGAGACAGGGTTTCTGAATTCTTGGATAATTAAAGATGAATTCAAATTATACCACCTTGCAGCGCTGCAGAGACATCCCTTATGTTAATGTTGAAACTTGATTACTTTTTTAAGTCAAGCCAAAATGCCATGTGAGCTTGTGGTTTCTCTCTGCTTTAAATACGGTAAATGTTAAGGGAATATTTGACTGTGGCACAAAACTAGATTTTTACTTGGGCTCTGGGAAATGGTGATTGGCAATTGTATCAGAATTGTCTGGCTTTTATGGACTTAAATTGAAAAAAATAATTTGTGGTTGTAACCAATAGTTGCAGCCTATGAAAAGCATAGAGACTAAGACCATTCATGACTGTGTTTTAAGGTGTAGTGTGTTTGTGGTGCAGGAGCCGGGGAAGCGCTCCCAGCTGTGGAGGATGACCGGCGCTGGCATGCTTTGCCATGAAGGCTCGTCTCCACCGCAGAGCAAGCCGGCACAGCCACGCCCACTGGACTCCTCTTTGGTGCTGGACATTGCCGGGCTTGCTGCTGTTAGTGACAATAGGTCTGTACTGTGTCCTTCAGCTAAACACACACACACACAAAAACACAAACACACAAACACAAACAGACAGACAGACGCACACACACACTACCACACAAGCCGACAGACAGACACACACACAAGCAGACAGACTGACAGACAGACAGACACACACACACACACACACACACACACACACACACACACACACACACACACAGATATTTCTCCCAGTCAGCTGTTGACACTGGACCATAACCTGGGAGGAAGATTGGATGTGACAGCTGTCTCTTTCTCAACCTGTTGGTCTCTCCCAGCTTTGAGCCGCTGATGCTGAGAAGGCCGGACCCACGCCGCAGCACCACCCAGACATGGTACTTCAGCTCAGGCATGCTGACCTGCGGCCTTCCCCGGCTGGTAGTACAGGTGGGTGTTTTGCTTCACGTCCTGATAGGAAAGGAAAAAAGGTAACAGTAGCGGGCGAGAGGGGAAACATAATAACAATCGGTCAGCCCTCCCTTAGGGGAAATCCGCTCTAGTGGCTACAATGAGCTGTGTTCAATATTTCCACACATCAACATGTCTTTGATGTGAAACTATTGCAAGTTTCCTCTGCATTGCTGTGAAGTTGAGAGTCCTGATGTTTCAGGGGCCACACACATTGAGTTGTATTTGTGACCGAAGCATTGTGCATTCAGGTGAAGGGCGGGGGTGCAGGTCTGTGTGACGGAGCACAGGTAGTGCTGGGACCAGACTCAGGGCTGATGGAGCCAGGCCCCGGGCAACAGTTTATCAACCAAAAGATGAGACCTGGTTCTGGGGTGCTGTCAGTCCAGGTGCTGCCAGACGGACCCACTCGTGTCCTGCAGGTGAGAGATTCCCAGGGGTACATTATGTCCAGTTCAGAGTGGTTATGAGAGAGAGAGATATACAGTATGTATGTATGTCTATGTGTGTGTGTGTGTATATATATATATATGATTATGATAATATCTAATCTAATCTATCTTTTCATTTAAAGTGATGGTGCACCTAATCTTCTGTGTTTTTTTGTAGATCAGTGACTTCAATCAGAGGAGAATTATCCGGAGCTCAGCCAGCACAGAGCAGGACAGGGCCAAAGACGCTGTGAATAAGGGGGAGCCTGAGCAGGAGCTGGAGGTACGAATAACCACGCTCTGTCATTGACATTCATCACACATTCATCAATCCCCTTTTGTACCTTATATTCCAATGGTATGTTCCTTATATTGCAATGATATGTTCCTTATATTGCAATGGTATGTTCCAATTATACATTTTCCATCATATGTGTTCCTCATTTTGTTTATGTTTAAAAACAATGTGTCCGTGATCTCCTTTGTATTTTGACTCACAGGTGTTGGTGAACCTGGAGGAAGGTGTGGGTGTGTCTCTGGTCAACAAGGTTCCTGAGGAGCTTGTGTTCACGACGCTGTCTGGTATTAATGTCCACTTCACCCGCATTGCTGCCAACCAGGTGCTGGAGCTCAGCATTCAAAACATCCAGGTAAGTTTGTACAACACTATTTCATCCAAAAGAAGTTCAGAATGCTTAACATGATAATAAAAGAATAACACAGAAAGGCAGAGGATTGACTGCATGTTCCAGATGGTAAAGGCGGCCATAAGAGGACAGTGACATGATGAGTTGTGTGTCATCGGCATTGCTGCGTTTTCTGATGTAGGCAAGGAAAAGGGAGCTGGGACACACACACAGTACCCCACACAGTACATTTATTGGAAGAGTGTGCCAGCCCACTGAGGGACAATGTTCCCCCTTAGTTCATCATCATGCCCAGCACAGTCTCATTCAGAAGAAAACCGCTGGTGTAAAAACAGCTGGTTCCCAATGATGACCTTACCATTCAGATCAAATGTTTGTGTGCTCATCAGATGGACAACCAGCTGCTGGGCACCACCCAGCCTGTGATGCTGTGTGTGACTCCCAGCTCCAGCGAGAGCAGCGAGAGCAGCGCCAGCGACAGCGGGCCAGCCCTGCAGCTCAACTCGGTCAAGGTTCCCAGCAGCCTGGTGCTCACCCATCTGTTCAAGGTAAGTGTCACTGACTGTTGTGTTACTGTCAAAAGAAGTACATGAGAGAATAGTAGACAGTAACATCAGGAACTGATGATGTGTTGACAGCACCTGATTGTCACGGCCCGGCGCTTCACAGTCATCATCGAGGAGAAGCTGCTGCTCAAGCTGCTCAGCTTCTTTGGATACGGACAGACAGGAGCTGGTGGGTCTTTAGTTAAATGCCATTGTTTCTATTTGTGGGATGCTGTCACTTAAATGGTTGTTTTTGCTTAAAAGTAAAAAAAATAAAACCAATGAATAATGAATAATGAATGCAGAGCTGGAGAAGTTGGATGAAAACATCCATGAGAAGCCCAACGAGGACGCAGGACCTCACAAACGTTACTACTTTGAGAACCTGAAGATCAGCATCCCGCAGGTCAAACTGAGTGTCTTCACCTCGCACAAACTGCCTCCTGATCTCAAGGTAACCCAACATGACATGTATGTTTGTCAAGAAAATCAAAAGCCAGTAACTCCCCCTAAAACTCATCTTCTTCCTATAATAAGACTCAAAAGATTATTCATACAATTAATTACATAACATTATTGTTGCATTACCTGTCATTTAGCTGACACTTTTATTCAAAGTGACATAAAGTTGCTATATGCAGCAACTATGGGTTAAGTGTCTTGCAATGTGTTCAGTGTCTTGTCCCTGAACACATTGGTTGATGTTGACCCAGATCTCCCACACCATAGGCATGTGTCATATCCACTGTGCCACCACCACATCAATAAACTTGTTGAAAGTGATCAATAAGATGTAGATGTAGTAGATTGTTATGCTGAGAAATACACACATAAAAGGCACAGAGGAACGGCAATATATTTGTTTTACAATAAGCGAGAATTGTATCTATCACTTACCTGATGGAATATTTTATTTTATTGCTTATTTATCAGGGACAATACCTATAAGATTATCACGATAAGATGTGATAAGATGATCCCCTAATACTGTATCTGAAGTCTCTTCTATATATACCTTAGTGGTCCCCTAATACTGTATCTGAAGTCTCTTACCTGAAATTCAGCCACTAGAGCCAGTCCCACAATGAGCTTTCCTCAATATGTGCCTATACTGAGTTTGACCTCATAAGGAACAAGGTTCCAGATCAGCCCATGTGAGCTTTCATTTTCTTAAAGGCAGAGCTGGTTACCCAGGGCTCAGTTTACACCTATCACCATTTCTAGCCACTGGGGGAACATAGGCAGCCTTGAGGAACTGATTCATGATTCATAAACTGCACTGTTAAGAGATTGTGGTTAAACATGATTTTAGTTGTAAGGTTTGACTATCAGGGATCAAAGAAATGTCATGCTGTTTCCTGTTCAACCAGCTGCTCTATCTTCCCATGGTTTCTCATGTATTCCTCATTTCGATGTGTTTTGTCCCTTGAGGCTCTTAAAGGCACGCTGGGCATTCCTCTGGTTCGCTTTGAAGATGCTGTCATCAACATGTACCCGTTCACCAGAGTGCACCCCTACGAAACCCAGGAGATCATCATCAACGACATCCTCAAGCATTTCAGAGAGGTAAACCCATTTGGAAGGCTAGTCTGAACTATCAACAATATCACAATTTCTAAATAACACAATGCACATTCAGCCATTCAGTCATGCTACTCTTTGGCAAGTTTCCGCTTGCTGAAGCATTTCTGACACTGCTGAAATGGTCTTATAAGCCATAATTAAATAAATAAAACAATTAAATAATTTCCATCACTACATGGCCATATCTAACAGACACAGGTGAGCGATGTGATGTGGTTTGTGTCAGGTCAGTACCGTGTAGTGTTTTCTGTGTGTAGGAGCTGATCAGCCAGGCAGCTCAGATTCTGGGCTCTGTGGACTTCCTGGGAAACCCCATGGGCCTCCTCAACGACGTCAGCGAGGGCGTCTCTGAGCTCATAAAGTACGGCAACGTGGGGGGGCTCATACGCAATGTGACCCATGGCGTGTCCAACTCTGCTGCCAAGGTACGCCTCTTTGTTCCAGCTGTACTGCGTATTCAGGAGGTGGACACGTTAAGGAATACGTGTACAATACAATGCAACAGACAAGCAATGCATTCAAATAAAAATGATTTGTTATGTCCAATGTGAACAGAAAAGAATGTTGTAAAAAAATGTAGCAGATTAAAAAAAAACATTTGAACATTGATATAGGGTGAACACCGTCCTGTTTTCTGGATGTCAGTTTGCAGGGACTTTATCAGATGGGCTGGGGAAGACCATGGACAATCGCCACCAGAGCGAGCGAGAGTACATAAGATACCACGGAGCCACCAGTGGAGAGCACCTGGTTGCAGGGATCCACGGACTGGCTCATGGTACCCCCTTGCAAAACATGTTATAAACCTACAATACTCAATTCTGGGGGGACAAATCATGCATGCGATCACGGTAGAAAAGATGAATTTTTTTATAGAGCCGTAGTCTGTATCCTTAATGAATATCTCAACATGCTTTCATGTTACCTGAGCTAGTGATCTGCTCAGACCTGGATTTGAATAAGGTAAACCTGCTGAGGAAGAATTGCCGCTCCCACTGTTGCTGAGTGTTATTGGCTAAAAAAGCTGCTCTGTGATCAGTGAAATTGGCGTTTAGTTTCAGTGTGTGACTTGGTGGCCGCTGATGTCAGGGACTAATCCCTGTTCACATCATTGCAGCCAGTGTAACAAAACTGTGCATGAGAAGCTGGAGCTGTCAGTGGTTGCAGTCCTTTTGAACAAACTGTCCCCCCAGGTATCATTGGAGGCATGACAAGCATCATCACATCCACAGTGGAGGGTGTGAAGACGGAGGGGGGAGTCAGCGGCTTCTTCTCAGGCCTGGGTAAAGGTCTGGTGGGCACTGTAACCAAACCGGTGGCTGGAGCTCTGGACTTTGCCTCGGAGACGGCACAGACGGTCCGGGAAATGGCTAGTCTCAGTAACCACAGGTAGGAGTAGTTTTTCGGCACATTATGATGGATGGTCAATGTCTTTTTATGATGATGACATGATGAACTGACATTGTGTTTAGTGTCCCTGGTAGTGATGACTCTGCAGCGGCCCCAGCACTGCGGAGCTTTATAGTGACTTTCAGAAGCTAGTGGAGACAATAAGTAATAGTTGTACACCAGTCCCGTAACTCTTGGATGTTTAAATAACGCCGACTGTAAGCTAACAAATTACCCTCATCAACTGAAAGAATGATTATAGGTCATGATTGCTGCTGCCCCCAAGTGACAAACAAAATCAGTTATTGTGGTTTAAGGTTATGGAAATATGGTGATTTTAGTTCCATATTGAGAAAGTAAGTTTCCTTGGGTCACTTTTGACTTTCAAAACTCTACCAGACGCTATAAAGGTCCCATGGCATGAAAATGTCCCTTTATGAGGTTAATATGCATCCCCCCAGCTTGCCTATGGCCTCCCAGTGACTAGAAATGGTGATAGGGGTAAACCGAGCCCTGGGTATCCTGTACTGCCTTTGAGAAAATGTAAGCTCAGATGGGCCGATCTGGAATCTTCCCCTTATAAGGTCATAAGGGGTAAGGTTACCTCCCCTTTCCTCTGCCTTGGCCACCCACAGAATTTGGCCCACCCATGAGAAAGAGAGACATCATGGCTTTCATACAAGCAAAGTGGCAGTTGGTCAAGGCCACACCCCCAGCCTCCATCTTAGATAGAGTATTAGTTGACCACTAAGGTCTATATAAAAGAGACCTCAGATAAAGTATTAGGGGACCACTAAGCCCTATTTTAAAGAGACTTCAGATACAGTATTAAGGCCTATATAAAAGCATCCAAAGAGAACCATGTCATTGGACCTTTAATGTGGAAATACAAACATTAGTCATGCTGTATTTTCCACGAGAGTCTATTGTAAACATGGTCAATAAACATTTTGCAGATCAATCAGTGTGAATATTTTGCAGTTTAATTTTTGTATTGCATAAGTATGTAAAAAATAAAAATGGGCGAGCAAACAAAGAAATTCAAACTCATCATCAACATGGGAATATACATGTGGAGAGTACCTTTAAAGTGTGTGTGCTTGGTGTGTTGATCAGGCTCAGTGTGCAGCGCGTCAGGAAACCTCGCTGCTGTAAGGGCCCTCAGGGTCTGCTGCCTCGACACTCGGCCACACAGGCTGACGGCCAGGAACAGTTGTTCCGCCTCACTGACAACATCCACTCTGAGTTGTGAGTCTCACTCATTGCATTGCATTCCCCAGGCTGTGCACGATGATACCCTGATCACCCGTATCACCCTTATCACTGTCTTTCACACCAGCTTTATCGCTGTGGAGCCCATCGACAGCTACTGCGTCCTTATCTCCTCCAAAGTGGTGTACTTCCTGCGGCCGGGGGAATACGTGGATCGCGAGGCCATCTTCCTGGAGGTCAAGTACGACGACCTGTACCACTGTCTGGTCTCTAAGGATCATGGGAATGTATATGTGCAGCTTACCAAGAAAGCTGAGAGCACCAGCAGTGGTATGGCCATCCCTGGCCCCTCCCACCAGAAACCCATGGTGAGACACTCTCTCTCACACACACAGTCTCTGGACAGTGCGACTGGTCAAAGATCACCCAAATTACATACAAATATTAAATATACACTACTGGTCAAAGTTTTGGGGTCACATATAAATTTCCATTACACTCCATTGTAGACAGAACACCAGCTGAGATCAGTTGCATTGTTTTTTAACCAGGGCAGCAGTTTTCAAATTACATTGTGTGATTACTTAATTGCAAAGGGTTCTCAAATGTTTCCTCAGTTAGTTTTTTAAAATGATAACAGGTTAGTAAACAAAAGGTGACATTGGAACGTTTGATGAATGGTTGCTGATAATGGACAATGTAGATATTGCATTAAAGATCATCATTCAGATCAGCTTGTATTCTGTCTATAATGGAGTGGTCTAGAAATTTGTAAGTGACCGATAGTATACTTGTCTTGTATCTGTCCATGCAGCTGCTTCTTGTTCTATGTGTCTCGGAGGTTTCTGCCTGAACCCCAATGCAATGGAGCTGAATGGAATTTAGTTTTTACTACTTTGAAAAAATTGACTGTTACTGTAAACATATTTCATTTTTGGTAGGATCTATTCCATAAATTCAGTCCTGAGGTTTGTGGATTATCCAGAGAAACAAGAACGTTTCCCAGGTAACGGGTATGGGGCGCCGTTTGTAAAGTGGCTCGTGCTGAAAATAACAGCAACATTTTGTCACATTTAGCTTTAAATAATGTT
>NC_048413.1:5309040-5311904 GCF_013103735.1 Etheostoma cragini | reverse complement strand
ACTGTCGGCCATGGTCACACCGCGAAATGTCTAACAAATCAGCGTTAGCCGAGAACATCGGCAGAGCCGTCCTGGTGGCTGTCCAAACGTATTCAACAGCGACAGCCTCGGGGCCACCGCAGGCCACCTCGGTTAGCATGTTTTCCAAATCACGGAGCTAGCATTGTATTGTTGTCAAGGTAGTAGCAAATCTCTACTGGCTAGCTACCGTTAGCTAGTTTAGTTAAGTTAGCCTTGACAACAAGACAATGCTAGCTCTGTGATTTGGAAAACATGCTTACCGAGCTGGCCTGCGGTGGCCATGGGGCTGTTGCTGTCACTGTTGAATAGGTTTGTACAGCCAGCGGGACGGCTCTGCCGATGTTCTCGGCTAACGCTGATTTGTTAGACATTTCGCAGAATGACCATGGCCGACAGTACTGTGCCTTGTTGGGGGCGGGCTGGGATAGGCTCTTGCTGACCTTAATGCAAGCGAACGTGACAGACCAGTCAAAGTGAGCCCCCCCCCTTGTGGCTGGCTATAGTGGCTATAATTCCCACACCATTCATAAAAGTGACACTAAAAACTCAAAGTACTCTTCAAATACAGTTTCTCCAACTGTGTTTATTATTTTAGGTAGTTATCATCACGTTTATCCAAGTTCAAGAGTCCATGTCCCCGGATGAGATGATTTTTATTCGTTATTTGACACTATAAACAAACACTGACCTCCTCGAGCTTTTATTTTGGTACTTCCGGCTACCGGCATTTAATTTGCATATTAGCTAAATATTTAGTTTCACCTGAAACATTTAGATTTAGATTTAGATTTAACATTTAGATTTAGATTTAATATTTAGATTTAACATTTAGATTTAGATTTAGATTTAGATTTAATATTTAGATTTAACATTTAGATTTAGATTTAACATTTAGATTTAGATTTAATATTTAGATTTAACATTAAGATTTAGATTTAGATTTAACATTTAGATTTAACATTTAGATTTAGATTTAATATTTAGATTTATATTTAGCATTTAGATTTAACATTTAACATTTTGGTGTAACATTTAGTATTTAGATTTAACTATTTAAAATATTTCCAAGTTGACAAATATTGTTGTAAATGTGCAAGAAAGTGACCCTCAAAACTTCATACCAGTTTTTTAAACATTATTTAAAGCTAAATCTGACAAAATGTTGCTGTTATTTTCAGCACGAGCCACTTTACAAACGGCGCCCCATAAACGGGAACCTTCGGACTTGTACTGACTGTCACACACACGTCAGCAGTGTGAGCAATTTAAGCTCTACAAAGGTCTGCATGCCGTGCTTCACACACCGTTGGGTGTTGGGTCGCAGCCACTGGGAGGTTAAAGGGCTTAACATCCTCCTCGTCTTTTCCAGAAGCGAGGCTAATGGACTTGAGTCCGAGTCTTCCCACGCCATGTTCCTGTGCTCTGCCTCGTTGGTTAGCCGGGCCACGCCGTCAGCAGGGTGACATCACTGCTGCTTTGTCCGTTATTTTTGCAGTCTAAAGTTGAAAGTGAACTTAAACAAATGTATTTCTTCAAACAGCGTGAAAACCGATAATGTTTTGACCAAGTGCTAAATGCCCTGAGACACCTACACAGTAGCCGACATATAGACCGACTGCCCCCCCCCCCCCCCGAGATGGTCCAAAAAGTGCCTAGGATGCCGACTTGATTGTACGTTCCTCGGCGTGCGTGAGACCTGATATGTCTTCATAACAGCAGGCGGCACTAATGTGTTGTCGTTCAAACAATTAAAACCGGCGGCTGATTGGGTGAATGCTTCACATGGTCTGGCTTGTCTGGAATTTCTAAGCAAGACCGTCATGGCAGCTTGTTCAGAATACGATCTTGTATTTTACGGAAAATTTGACTGAAACGTGTTTGTGAGAACATTTTAAGGAAAGAGACGGCGCAGATGCTGAATCTTCTTTTCAGATCCACATACATGTAAAACATGTTGAGAGGCTTTAGTCCCGCTCATCCCGCTCGGCATCTCCAGATTAGCACTACACCAATCAGATTGGTCATTGAGTCCGACTGCCCGCCTTCAGTTCCAACAAGTCAAATCGGCCAAGATGAAGGTAGATGGCGGCTCCGACTGACAACGGCATTGAACACGCCGAACAGACTCGGGTTAGCAACCACGCACAAAGCTTCCGTCTGGAATTTGAAGTCAGCAGGACAGATGGGTCAGTCACTGCTGATTGGTTTTACAGAACGGCAGCTTGGCCTGATTATTGGGCCCATGTTTCTCTAAACTATTTAAAATGTCTTTGTTTAAAGCTTTGACCACCAAACTAAATTCCATTCTTCTTCCACTGCTATTTGTATATCTGTATGGGTACTGACTGTGGAAATAGATATCCTCTGGGACTTCAAATCTCATTACATTATTGTTGGATATCTTAAAACCTGAACAAAGAAAACCCTTAACAACCACTTGCAAATCAGCTAAATTCCCCTTTGACGAACCTCTTTTTATCCGATTTGTTACTCGATTCATATCAATTACTAGGGGGGGGGGGGAATTGACACAGCATCATATCACGATATTTTCAGTGGCAACACTGTATCGATACACAGGCGCCAAGTATGGAGCTTTTATTATACATTATATTTTTGTTGGTCAGTTTGCCCCGTTTTGCAGAAATATAATTGAAGTGATATGAACAAACAGAGAAATGTTTCTTTTTAGATTAAACATATGTTGAAAAAGTTTACTTTTTGGGGAAATAACAAAATTGCCATATATTGCAGAATGTTGCAATATGTTTAAAATCACAATTAAATCCTATCGTGACATAAGTATCGTGATGATATCGCATTGGGAGGCGTCTCGTGATTCT
>NC_048413.1:5266586-5309030 GCF_013103735.1 Etheostoma cragini | reverse complement strand
CCCCCCCCCCCCCCCCCCATCAGTTAGCAACTTGGAGGTAGTCCGAGGCATCTCTCTTTTCTTCATGACATCCTTTCTTGGGTAGCCCAGTCTGTACTTTTTTTTTGTGTACCGACCGAATCACGTCTGTACAACTGAGGACCGATTCATGTTAAATCAAGCAGCACCAAACGTCGGCCCCCTGATGCGCAAGAGCTTCAAAGTCCTCTCTGCATGTCGACAGAGACACATTTCTTTTGTTATTAAACAGAGAAAGGACCCCAAAAAAACAATAGTTGGGTACCGAAATTGAATTTCAAGTACCAGTACCTAACCCTTTTGTGATCAGAATACACAACATTTGAGTCTTTCACTGTGTCAGGTTGCATGATATCAGCTCAATAGCGAACCAGTCCCACACATTCCAGGTGTCGGAAACGAAATATAAGACAGTCACTGGGTGTGTAGTGAGGCAAAGTAGGAGACAACCAAGACATCACCTGAAATGCCCTGAGGGTGTTGGGGCAAAAAGACTACTGTGTCCGAATAGATTTTCCTTCTCCCACAGTGACACCTGTACAACGTGTCCGGTGAAACTAGTGATGCTTGACTAGATGACGAGTGAAGCTATGCTTCTGGCGCTCATGCCAGAGGACACTGCCCTTTGGTATGAGAGCATTAAACCAAACACTGCTCAACCACACTTTGACCAGCGTCTTCCAGAATCGTTTAGGAACCCTGATTACACATGGAAACCTGGTGCTGTCACAGAGAAGTGGCTCTTAATCACCTCTGTACATCACACAAGACACGGAAGACAGTGAGCTCTGATTGGTAAGGCTCCTCTGTGTAATCTCAGGTCTCTGAGCCATGTCATCACTAGAATCTTTGACTATGCTTGTCCAACACAAAGACTCAAATGTTGTGTAGCATATACCCAGCACGAAGAGGTCATGGCGTGGCGGGCCCTGGCCACAACCAATGCCCCAAATCTGTCTGTCTGTCTCTTTGTCCGATCCCAGCAGTAGTGTTTCCACTCTGGTAAAACCTTGTACCAATCCTCTCCACAGGTCCACGTGAAGAGTGAGAGTCTCGCCATCAAAATCTCTCAGGAAATCAACTATGCCAAGAGTCTGTACTACGAGCAGCAGCTAATGCTGCCTGCCAGCGAGAACGAAGACTGCTTACTTCTCGAGTCCTGATCACATGACTTTCTTACAAGGATTTATAACGTTCTTAAATCCTGAGAAGGTGATGGATTTTTGTAGGCCTCAGTATTTTAAAGAGTAGGACGCACTGCAGTGAAAGGAACAGTCAGGGAACTTGGTTTAATCACGTGACCTGAAGTTTTTGCAAAGCACATGACATAAAACACATATGCAAGGCAGTGTTAGTTGGACCGAGTATATGTAGAAAACACTGGTTTCTCTGTGTTTCTATGGTGTACACAGTACTATGTTTGTGAATACAGAAATGTAAATAGAGCTACATAGCAATACTATAAACCAGTGTAAATACTGTATTAATAATGAAGTATGAAAAATAATGTGAAATGTAACAAACTGCCTTTGCACCTCTATTTTGTGTATAAGAGACTATTAGTTTGGGGGGGGGGGGTGAATTGCACTGACACAGGGAGGGAAGGGACCTGCAGCCCCTCTTTCTCCCACTGAAGCTGCCTGTCATTGTCTTTGCCTTTTACAATCGCAGACCTCCAGGTCCGACATGTCTACTTTTATTTACCAAGCCTTTTTTAATGAGGCCAGTCTTTCTACACAGACTTCTCTAATGGACAGTGTGCACGTCCTTCCTTCTAACCAGATTCACTCTTAATTGTACCCAACTTGTTGAAGAGTTTTGGTCTTTGGGTTTTGGTTTGGTGTCAGATGAGGTTTTCTAGAGTGGAGTTGAAGACAGGTGGTAGTAGTGAAATGATGTTTACAAGGACACTGCTTCAAATAAAGATCTACACTTGGAGCGCTCATTGTGTGGGACTTATTATTTCCAAACCTTCAGGCAATGTGGGATCTGGCTAAAAAATGTTGCTAAAGATACTTGTAAATACAGTACGATTATAATCCACAAAGGTGGTAATGATACCCGATTACACAAATCAGAGATCGGAGATCAGTCAAATTAATGTTGTGCATAAGACTTTATCTTATGTGCATAAGACAAGAAGAAGTACTCAGGACTGAGTACATTTCTCTAGACCGCCACCAAACCGGATCAGTGATGACATGTACTGTTCAACATGTTGTAGTTTTACAATCTAGGAAGTGAGCAGATGGACATGTTCAGCATCTAGTGTCTCATGTTCATCTCAGGAAGCTAGCAAGAGGACACCAACGACCTCCGTGTAGGCTGCTTCAAAATAAAAGCACTTACGGTGACGGTTCACAGTAGAACTACATTACTGTTTAACGAATAAAGGTGTACCTTTTCACATACAGTATCAGCTGTAAATCAAGTACTTTAAGTAATGCAGATATTGAGTTTTTATCACACTATCATTGAACATTTCTTTTAGACTACATTAGTTTTAAACTAAACAACATGAATTTCTTATTCAATTGCTTTAAACAAACATTTTATAACAATGCCGTACTTCAACACAACTGTAAGGTGCTTTTAATTGAGTATTTTCATTTTCTCCTACTTGCCTATTGTACGTTTTACTTATCTAGTTTTATAGCTTTAGTTACTTTGCATATTTATATTGACTATACAAAATATTATGAATAGTATTAAAGTGGATAAAGAGAAGACTTTATTGATGCAGTGGTTAAATTCACATGTTAGCTGCCAAGTAAAACTTCCGCTGTTATTTTGTTAAAAGTAACTCAAAATTAATGCAAAAGTAGTGTAACGCATTACAACTCAGAGACAGTAATATTGTAATATAACTAGTTACTCTCAAAGGACTGAAACTGAAAGGTTTTTGACACCACAGCAGATTTTACTGAGCAGACTGGACATGAACATCATGGAGGTCTTTGGTCTGAAACTCTGATTTGTCTCCAGTTCTAATCCTGCAAATGGACCCACTAGAAAATATCAACAAATCCTCCTTTTCCACGGGCTCCAAGATCGTCAGCGCTTACACGCTGAGCAGTACCTTTAACACACTGACCAAGTTGACAAATAAAGACACCATGCTGTTCTAATGTACCCAAATTTCTCAGGAGAGGCTCTAAAACGTTCCTAGCCATAGGCCGTGACATCTTCTGATTTGTATAGGACAGCCAAACAGATCGAGGTTGAGTGCTGAGTGGAAACCTGGTGGCAAATGACCTCAAACCCAGTAGACACCACAGAGTTGTTGTTTTTTTCGAGATGTCCCGAGAGGGTTACAAATCTCAAAATCATCCACAACTTTTGCTCTTCTGAACACAGAAAATCAAGTTTAGAAAAAAGGTGACCAGCTGAGAAGAATGGCTTGGTGGCTTTTCACTACATAAGAATGAACGCTAGATGTCCCCCTCGTCCTTTTTTCTCCTGTGGCCCTAGAAACGGGCCTACTGGTTCTGACCGTGGACAGTAGGAAACATGACCATTAGCATACAAAGCAGACTGAGGAACATGGGCCTTTTGGATAACCGCTGCAGTACATGGAACAACTTTGTCACTTTTTATAAGTTCATAAAATATCACAGAGCAATGAATGGTTTAAATGTGACAAAGGTTTCAGTTAGTTATGACCCAAAATGTCATTTTTTTGGTCCTAACTAACTGAAACCTTTGTCCCATTTAAACCAAAATTATTTACACTAAACTCCACTAAACAGGAACGTGTTAAATACAGTCCCGTCATTGGCTTCCTAGTTGTAGCCTACATCTGGGAATGCATGCTGGGAATGCAGCAAGGGAGCTTTTGTCACTAACTTTAAGTGGCCAGAGAATGAAATAACATCCAGTTATTATCAGACAGTATATCCTGAAACATCCAGTTATTATCAGACAATATATCCTGAAACATCCAGTTATTATCAGACAATATATCCTGAAACATCCAGTTATTATCAGACAATATATCCTGAAACATCCAGTTATTATCAGACAATATATCCTGAAACATCCAGTTATTATCAGACAATATATCCTGAAACATCCAGTTATTATCAGACAGTATATCCTTAAACATCCAGTTATTATCAGACAATATATCCTGAATTTCACCTGACTGACGAATCTTTGACTAGTCTGCTGCTTCCTGCTTGATGTTCTAAGCCCCCAACGTCGCCTTGCAGGCAGCGCTGCGACCATGACTTCAAGGCACCCAACCATTGCCCGATCCTAGTGCCTACCAGGCAACGCTGCCTGGAAGGCAACGTTGAGGGCTCTACACCCCAAACACCGTCAACACTGACAGTAATGCAGCGAAATACGATAGACTTCGTCTTAGGTTTAACAACCTATGAAACTAATAATGAACAATATGAAACTAAAACAACAGAAGCTTAATTAAGAATGGTTTTGGGACAAAAGGCTATTCAGAGGTGGATAAAAGCACTATGGAGGTGGGTAAACGCCATTTCCGAATTTTAAGAGGTGCATAAACGGCGTTTATGCACCTCTTAAATGCACTACATCCCCGGGTTGGAATGAATGTCCTCTGCAATTGGTGGTAGCTGCATATTTTCCACACATTGGAATGAAGGCTTCCACGTTGCATTGTTATGGATGTCGATCCTTGTTTAATGTGGCTATTTTTTCTAATTTAGAGAACAGCAACAGAAGACATTTTTACTTCTTCAGTTAAAACCTCAAACAGTCTCCATCTCTGCCTTTTCAAGCAGCCGACAGTTCGTGAAATATACATAAAACATTAAAATATTATTTAGGGAGCTTCAGCCCCCCCTAAAACAGGCCTAAGGACGTCCCTGTTGTAGATCTCTAAAGAGCAGATATCCACGTTTTCAACATGGTATGAACCGGTCTCTTTGATAAAATGCATAGTTAGTAATATGGTCAGTCTGATCTACACTGGAAACAAAACCTGCACGTGTCCTTATCACCACTAGTCATATGATCAGACTGCACCGGCACTGTTCTTTCCTGCTATTGTCCACTGGCATTGAACACATGGGGTAAGAAATGGACTCATGTCAGTTTAGGAAGCTTTGCTGCCATCAGGTGAAATGTTAACCGTCATGTTGTCCTCGGGTCAAATTGACCCGTTTTCCTATATAAATATTCTTTTTAACTACCCAATTGTAATTACCCAAAATAACATGATTGATGGGTAATTTTGGGGTGTCTTAGTCAATTTTATAGCATTTGAAAAAAACAATTGAAGTGATTTTGAAATAGTATTGAGTAAAAGTTGACATATTCCAGTCTGTGATTATCCATCCACATACATTCCTTTAATTTAAGTCTAAATAATTGTTCCCTGTGCAACTAGCAACAGCCTGACTCAGGTTTTCATCACGTCACAACTGACCTCCTCCCCTCTGTCTGTTCTTGATTGCAGGAGTGAAGCCGGGTGTGCGGGAGTCAGGGTTCAAGCTGCAGCTCTGGATCACTTTGGATTTATTTTGGACTTGGTTCTCTTTATCGTTGTATTCCCAACATTGGACTGGAATAAACCTGTTTACTATCATTCTGGTCTGCGTTCATGTTTGCATTTGGGTTCAACTAGTTCCACACAACAATAATTCCTAATTTCTGCTTTTCTAACTCAAACATTAAGTAGAATTTACTTATTTTTTTTACCTTCAATTCCAAAAGTAACTCTTAAACTAAAGTTAGAGGGTAATGTGTTAAACGTCACAAAAGGTGACATACATTGAAAGAAAAAGCTTCAGAAACCGGAAAAAAAGGTTGATTTTTAAAAAGCAACAACAACATTGTTTATTTTCAATTTTGATGGGAAGAAAACCCAAGGGTCAAACCGCTTCCTGCATGACTGCAATTAATCTCCACAAAGTAACTGGACAGAAACGTGTTTCCTGTCTAATGCAACAGCCATCTTCTTTCTCTTGCTCTCTCTCTCTCTTATGAAAGAGACTTCAGATACAGAACCAGTTGGAAGCATTATATGGAATAAGTTTTCATCTGTCTTTTAATTCTCAACCCCTGGTTATTCGGCTCAGGTTTCATCATGTCACAATGAAGAGAGAGCTTGACTAAACCCTTACTTTGAGTACTTAATGGTGCAGGTTTGAAAGAATAACTTTGAATGCTACATACGAAAAACAAGTTTATTCATTTGTCTACCCAAATGCATTTTTTTAGGGCGTTAATGTTACAGTCTATCCACAGAATTTGTAAGTTGAGAAGCGGCCCATTTTTCACTTCAAATAACAAAAAACACAAGACACACACAGATGAACTTTTTACTAATGCAAAATCATATATATGCAATATCATCGGTTGTGTCCTCAGTTGGAGATCAAACTATACTCCATGTGTTCCGGGAAACTGTGACGCTAGCCTGAAGGGACACAAACACAAAAAAAGGATTCTTCATAAATAACTAGTAATTAAGTGTGACTTGTATCTATGCATATGTTGTGTCATGCAGTGTTCATTACATCTCACAATAAGACAGTAGCTGAGCTGTAGTCGGGAAGTGGTTACCCTAGCTTAGCATAAAGACTGGAGGCAGGGGTAAACCGCTAGCCTAATAACTACCACCACTAGTTAACGTGTCGTTACTGTTGGTTGAAGCTGTACACGGACACAAATGTTATAACAATTTATGATTTTAGGGGGAGTAACATGATGAGAACAACTTGTTAACCAAAAACAAGAGGATATTTAAAACGGATGATGAGGTCAGGTCTTCACCGCACAGCCACTTAACATCATCCTCTGGAAACTATGAATAACAAGAGTTCTATGATTGCATGTACCGTATAGTCAAAATTCATGTTGTCTCTTCCGAAGACCACCAAACCAGCACAAGTGTTTGTCCCCCCTGCTCCAGTATATTTGCCTCACCTCTTCCATTGTTGCATCCCAGACCGCTGGCGTTTCCTATTCTATCCATCCTTGCTCCGAAGCAGCCAGACGACAGTTTCCTGGCAGTCATCAGCAGGTCCTGCAGACGGCTCCTTTGACTTGCGGCCCTGCTGTGGGCCTCAGCTGGTAATTGAGATCTTTCTGATATTAAAGGTTCTTGGTTGGCCTCCTGGTTCCAACCCTGGCTGCTCTCAGGCTGTTGATTTGTCCCTTCATAATCAGCTTCAGAGTCCTCCTCCTGGGCTGCATCAGCCAGATTCTCCTCAAAGCGCTCCAGTATGGACTGGTATGGAGAGTTGAAGATGGGTTAAAACAAAGTGTTAACATCCACACTGGTTATGTTACACATTAATAGACACTGGAAACATATGCATGAGCCATTTAGTAAATGTGTAACTAGGGACAGCCCAGAGTGTCTGGTGGTGGTGTTTGTTGGCTGCTGGAAATGGGATTTTAAATTGTTTTAGTTATATAGTTAAACATAAAATTTGAACATTAAAAAAAAAACTATGGCGTTAAAGTGTAAATTTAGACCTTGACTGTGACTGTCTCGAGGCGATTGGTAAGCAAAGGACTCTAACAGACATGTTCCACTTCCTGGAACTGATCCAGTCTTGGAGCACAAGGATCATTGGGTCTTTGTCTGTAACAAACCTTTTCTAAACTAGAAGGGCATTCGAAGACCTTCGCCAATGCACGCCCTATCTCACAATGTTAATGCAAGGGGGGTTTTCCCAGCCAGGAAGTCATTTTCCGGTTATTTCAACAACACATAAGTGCAGCACCAATGCGCAATCCCGCAATGTTGATAAAAGGGGAAAATAATTAGTGTATCAGTCCCATGATTGGGATCCATTTCAAGATGTAATGGGTTGTTCCTTGGCCCCCGCAACACCCTTGTACCAAGACCACATCTATATTTTGTAGAGTCTATGATTGCCACACATGCATGAGCATAAGCCCAAGCTGGGTGTATGGAATTACTTACATGAAGTGAACCACATGGCATATTGTTGGGTAATGTTATGTTACCAAACTGAATTTTGCAGAGATTTTCACAGAAAAATTTGTAAGTTCCAGTTGCACTTGGGTCTCTTTAGTATTTTATGTGGGTAGAGTTGTAGATAATAACTCTAGATCATTGTTTGCGTTAGTAAGTAATAAGTGCAATATTATATTTTGAGGTGTATTATATTTAGAGGTTATGTCAGAATAAGTTTACATGGTTTCATTTTCAAAAAACACCATATTTAACAACAATCCTCACTGTCAACATGTATGTCGAGAACATTTCTTTAGGATATATTGTTTGTGTTTTTAGCCCCCAACGGCTCCTGGGAGACATACGCACTAGGATTAGGCAACGGTTAGGGTTGGGTTAGGGTTAAGGCTGGGGTTAGGTGTCTTGAAGGAGACGTTGGGGGTGTAAAACACCATCAAGCACAGAAAACCGTGTTATGCGGACACCTTTTATCTGTACTGATAAGAAACTTTAAATGGAACTTTTAAGGAATCCCTGTCACATTAAATCTTACCATGTTATTTCTCACCATGACGCTCTAAATGCTATAATAATAATTCCCAACACTCTGCCAGACATACAATTCTACAATAAACAGAGGCGCAAAAAGTGCAAAGTTGGAAAAAGGTAACAATAAGTGATCTCCCTGACTTCATTATAATTTTTATCATTAGCCCGCCAAGGAGGTTATGTTTTCAGCAATTACCTAACTAATACTGGACACGTTTTTATAAAAACTTGGTTGAAGGGTCCGTTATATTTTGGAGTGGATCCAATTCACGGGGCATACTCTGATTTTCACCCATTACATTGTGAAATAATTAATTGCCTTGATAGAGTTCTGCACTCTCTGAGTGCCATTGTAGTCATTGTTATTATTATCATTTTCATTATGATATACAATATAACTATGATTAAGTTTGTCATGATTAACATTAGTAGTATTGGTGGTGGTGGTGGTTGTAGTAGCAGTAGTATCTTTTGATGGCGGCAAGTATTGCTACTAGCATAATAGAGTTCTTCCCGGTCTGACACACACACACACACTCTCACACACACACACACACACACACACACCTAGCCTTTTCAATGTGTCTGTCTATTGAAATGCAATAAATAAATACTATTGAAGTGTTGTATAAAACATTGGGTTTAAAAAACATCTAAAAACGGGAAAAATAAACCAAAACTCTCTGTATATTGAGAAAAACTTGATGAAGTTTTGGACACTGTGTGGATGAACAGCTACTGTAAAAAATGTCCTTAGAATTGGACATTATTATTATGAATATACCAGGAAGGTGTGAGGAATAGAAGAGTTACGTGGTTTCTTACCTTGAGCTGAGCCAGGTCACTGGTTGAAGAGGTCCTACCCAGGACGTGGCTGCTAACCAGTGTGTGCTGGCACAGCAGGACCAGCAGGCCCCACAGGACCGCAGTCCTCATGTTATCCTTTTGCTGCAAATACTGATACTCCAGGCTGCACTGCAAGATTTTATATCCATGCCAACACACACACACACACACACACACACACACACACACTCTATGCAACAGACACACACACTCTATGCAACAGACAGTAAGTGTCATTGGCTCATCATTTTGGAGATTACCTTGAGTGCATTCTGACACCTCTGCATGATAAGGCAGCTGGTCAGCTGGTGGTAGGTGATGTGTGTGTGTCTGTGTATCATCACACTTTCCGAGCAACAGTGGCATGACCTGAGGAGCCATCTTGGAGCTCTGAGCTCAGACATGGTGTGCATTGACAGGAATGCAGCGTTCACCGTGCAAATACTCACACTCACACTCCTAAGCCTTAAACATACCATAGTAGGTTAAAACTGCTTCCCCTGGGTTACAGGGAGGCTACGTGGTATAGATTAGTAGAAGAAAACTATCTCATTCATATTTATGATGATTTTATTTGGGGTAGAGTTATGTTAACTCTATAGAGTTATGCTAACTCTATAGAGTTATGTTAACTCCAACCTAAGTATGAAAAGGGTCAAAATTTCACATAAATGACACCCTGAAAAAGGCGTCGGCTACTCTCCAAACTCCCATCACCCAGTCCTGTCTCCCAAAGAATCACATTCCCATACAACGTACAAACGATTTAAAATAAGTCAACATTGACTTTTGGTTTTACGTGGAACACAAACAGCGGTGTCCTTGGTGTCCGTTCATCATCATCAGCTCAATTTTATAACATTTTATGGCATTTTAAGGCCTTTGTCGATAGGACAGCTGAAGACATGAAGGTGGTAGAGGGGAGGGGGGGATGACATGCAGGTTGGAGTTGAACCTGGGCCTGCTGCGTCTACATATGAGCACCTACTCTACCAACTGAGCTATCGGCTCATCAAGTCTAACCTCCCAATGGACTAGAGACTTTGATCAGAAATTATATTTGTTTACATCAAAAACATACTACCTTTCCCTCGTAACATAATTGAGAATGCCGTTGTATGGCAAAGTCATTGGTAGGAGACAGGGCTGCATCACTACAACACATTATGTGATATTTGTTCATATTTGTGCTCATACAGAGCTGAACAAAGGTGGGGGGAACAGCACCAATGCACACAGAGCATTAGTTAGTTTTATGGTAAGCTCACTTACCCAGAGAACGTGGCTTGTGGCCGAGAGGTGTGCTCATCAGTGGTAAAGTACCCAGGCATCTTCAACAGGTAGCCTCTGGATGATGTAGAGCCAGCCGGTCAAAGTTACCATTCAAACCCCTACAGGCCTTTTTTTAACGGTCAGGGTTCTAAATCGCAACAAAGACCGGCTTGCTCTACAACCTTTATATCTTGTTATTACTTTGTTCCTGAGTTTGCCATTCCTGCTCATGGACCCTAATTCAACAATCTAAGTGCATGTTGTGAAGTGCCTGGTGGAGGTGCGTTCAGTGTGTGCAAAAATCCACTTTTGCTAGTTTGATGGCAGGAAAAAAAAGGGTATGTGCGCGAGCGCATTGTCCTAATGGGTTGTACGTATTAATGTAAATATGCTGTATTTATATAGCGCTTTTCCAGTCTTAACAACTGCTCAAAGCGCTTTTACATCTACAGGAAACATTCACCGTGAATGGTGAATGTTTCCTGTAGAAATGTTTCCTGTTTCCACACATTCATACACTGTGGCCGGGGCTGCCGTACAAGGTGCCACCTGCTCATCAGATAAACATTCACACACATTCACACTCCGATGCGCAGCACCGGGGGCAACTCGGGGTTCAGTGTCTTGCCCAAGGACACTTCAACAGTGACCGCAGGGGCAGGGATCGACCCACCAACCTTCCGACTGGCAGGCAACCGCTCTACCACTGAGCCACAGCCGCCCAGATCAGAGGTGTATTCTGGGTGTAACATCAGAGAGTCATTTCCTCCTTCCTTTAACAGCCAGGCGCGTTTGGACCTTGGTCTCTGTGTGTGTGTGTGTGTGTGTTTGTGTGTGTGTGTGTGTGTGTGTGTGTGTTTGTGTGTGTGCCTGTGTGTAAAAGGTTTAGTGTGATCGCGCTGTGCACAAGCCTAAGCACGTTTTACTAATGTGCTGTTAAAATAACAATAGAATGCTGCGTTATTGCCTTTAGACCAGGTTTTTGTTGAATCAATGGCTGAAAGATAACAATACTTCCGGAATGCACCTGAACACAACTCCCTGTCAGACCAGCACGCCCAGAATGCAGCTGAACACACCTCTCTGTAAGAGCAGCCCACCCAGAATGCACCTGAACACACCTCCCTGTAAGACCAGCACGCCCAGAATGCAGCTGAACACACCTCCCTGTAAGACCAGTGGGTCATCACTTGTGTGTTTGTGAGGTTGTTGTGAATAATGTCCCAGATGGCCCCTCGTGATCTCTGTGTTTCTCCTATCGTCTCATGTTGGATTGATGTTGGACAATAACAACATGTGACTGTTACAGTTACTGCCAGCAGCAGAAGTTGTGTTTCTCTTGTTAAAATGAAGCTTCTACCCGGGCTGCAGGGATTTTAGTACTTGATATTTCTAAGTCTTTGTAATGTCCCAAAAAATGTACTAAACCTAAACAATAATTTCATTGATTCACATAATTATCTTTTTGCGTCTGTTTGTGTGCATGTGTCTCTGTCTGCTTCTGTGTCTCTCCGTCTGTGTGTGTGTGTGACTGACTATTTTGCTGTGCATGATAATGCTCAAGCAACACTCAGTTCAATGATGCGTGGTTGTAAACATTTATTAAAACATTCAACAGTACATAAAGAACAGTCCCACAAATGCATGTGTAAGCCACCATCAATGTTCAATAAATATGAGTAAATAAATAGCATTCAAATAAAAATATATTTTGTTGAGATGTTGCCGTTCCAGAATTCTGATGAACTTCATCTTCACTTTGGATCTGCAAGAGAACACATCGACAATAACAGCAGCTGTTAAGATTCTTCATACGTTGTTATTCTGTTCATTAATGATACAAGTGTGCATGTATAAATATCAGAAAAAAAGATATTATGAAGAAAGCATAAAGAGATAAATACACATGGAGCTACAATAAGTTTTTTAGTGTTTTCTTTGGATGTCGTTACTGTAACTTACTGCCGACAGTGTTGCACCCCAGGGAGCTCATGGAGCCTATTCTGTCCATCCGTCGACCGAAGCACCCTGAGGAGTTCCTGAAAGAGTTGTTGCGGACGTTCTTTAGATTCTTCGCTGAGAAAAACTCCCTGATCGCTTCTTCATCCAGTCTTGTTTGAGGCTGCTGTTCATCTGCTGCCTCTTCCATGTTCAGAATGTCCAGACTGTCCCTCCTTGCAGGGACGCTCTGATCCAGATTAGGAACTGACTCCTCCAATCTGTGAAGGAGCACCTGTAAGACACATACAGTAGGCTAAGTCTTGAATAATAAAAAGAAACATATCATTTTTGCAATGATGATAAAGCTCTCTGGTAGCACATTCGAGCATTGTTATGCATTAGAAGCAGATCAATAAGAAATAATATAAATAATAAGAAGAAAAAGGGATCTTTTCCTACAATGAAAGGCTCCAAATAAACATTTCCTTCAAGTTAATGTCTTAATTATTTATTTATTCCATACTCATTACACTCATTTGCTTAGAGCACCAAATTGAACTTCAGTAACCACATATCAGATCATGGAGTCCCATTAAATGATGCATTCTCCCAGAGGTCCAGGTACTAAAGTTGTCTTTTCATGCCACGGCAGATTTCCTAAAATGTTACCCATGTTCCCTAGAACTGTGAAAATGTGAATGTCTAGAAAATGTGAACTTTCCAAACCCAAAGTTTCAGAATCACTCCTTTAGAGACTCACCTTTAAGATGTCTATGTCAGTGTCGGTGAGGCCTGTGCTGATGGGGTATGTGCTGAACAGCTGCAGGTTTAGGATGAGGAGGAGGAAACAGGACAGATGCATGATTCTCTATGAGGTCTTGTTGCTCGTGTCAATGGATGGATGGATGGATGGATGGATGATTTATGTCTTCTTTGCCCGGGAGCTGTTTGGCTGCTAGAGCCCACAGCAGCAGCCTGCCTTCTTTTATGCATACACATGACACACGTAAGCATGCCAGGAATTGGACCGCCATTCCTGACACCTGATTATGATAACAGGAGCTGTCAGAAACTGCTCCTTTTAAAGCGTTGTCTCTTAGATATGGGGCATTCGTATGACATAGCTGCTTCCACATGCTACTGTGTTTCAGAAACATCCTCCAACCCCCCTGTCCACTGGGCATTGTTGTCAATGAGCTACGGGAAGTAGTAAACTAGTAAACAGACAGTGTGACAGTGTTACTAAGTTAAGAGGGTGAACGTGATTGTAGCCTGCTTTCCAAGGGCGGAACCGAATTCTGACCACCACTCTACTAAAGGGTTCTTGAAAAAGATGCAAATGTCCCACCAGCTCTCATGGTGCTGCTCTATGGCAGACTGCATTAAATTTAGATTATGAAAAAACTAATATGTGTCAGGAGAAGTCAAGAAGCCACAGGTGCTGGATGCAAGAACACTTAAGCCTCACACTGCACAGCTATTACAATCTGTCCTACGTATCAGTTGTACTTAGAGATGTGAAGGCTGATATCAATGTTTTATGTTATTAACTGATCTATAACGTCAAAGGCGTTAACTATTACGTAGTGTACACGTCTGCGTTTCCCTTCTCATAGGCTACATAAAAGTTTCCCACCATAAACCATAAATTGTTGCTTAAGTGCATCAGAATGCATGAAATGAAGTCTTTGGCGCTCAAAATAACCCTAGGGGAGGACACCCAGACCCCCTCCACACACACACATACACACACAGAAACAAATTCAGGTAAAAAATGATTGTATATATACTGTATATATACTGTATATATGTACAAGAGATAATGCAGAGCAAAGCGGTTGTTATAACGCATACAACCCTAATCAATGGTCAGGATTAGACCCTTTTGAAAAAAATTATAATTATAATGCTATACAATTTTTGTGCTTCAAGTTAGAATTTGCAAACTTGTCTGTTACTGACAGAGGGCAAACAATCACAGGTTCAAAGAAACAGGTTTAATATCCTCCAACCCAGTCAAGGACACTTTTGTTTTTTTTTCCACTTCTTTATCATTTCATTTGATTCTGGTAGTGATGATTGTGTGTGTTTCGGTTTTCCTGTTTTGATGTGTATGGTTCCGATGACGATGTATGTTAGTCTTTGTGTTTCCCTTGTCTTGTGTCACATTATTCTCGTCTGTTGGCGCGTGTATTGGTTTTCAGTTTTCTTGTGTGGAGTTCCTTGTGGTCTCTTTGGTCTTGTTTTGTTATCCTGCTCTTTTGGTTGGTTCCACATCCTGGACTTTGTACTGCCTGCTGCCTTTAGGACTGCTTGGGTTTAGTATGAACTTTGTTTTTTTGTTAAGAAATCCTCAACCTACGCCTGCCTGCTCGTTGTACTTGGGTCCTTAAATTCCCTGAGTCGTAACACTCGTGGTACTTAAAGGAATTTTTGTAGTTTTTTATGGGTTCAAAATTTTGCATTTATCCTCTCTTATAATAATAAATATTTATTGTTATCCAGTAAAATTACTGATGTTGATTTTTGCAAGGCACTTTATCCGTGTCACATAATCATAGGGGCCGAGCCCCCTGTATTTGCTATGACAACCGCCTTGCTTTACATTATCAAATAAATACCAAATAAATCAATAATTTGAAATGAAGTATTGATTTTAAATAGGAGTTTATGGACTTAAATACCATTGTATTGCTTCCGCTGAAGAAAATTTCAATTCAATTTCAATTCAATTTTATTTATAGTATCAATTCATAACAACAGTTATCTCAAGACACTTTACAGATAGACCACACTCCAGAATTTACAAGGACCCAACAGTTCTAGTAGTCTCCTCCAGAGCAAGCAACAGTGCGACAGTGGCGAGGAAAAACTTTGCCACTGTCTGTTCCGTCTCTATGGTTATACGTCCATAGCAACGTAAACTCTGCAGCTGTATTTATTATGGGATGCTGCCGTGTTGGCCAGGAACAATAGGCCCCAAGGATAAGTTGATTTCAGTGGCCCGAGCACCCTATAAGCGCCTTTAAAGATGTCTTCAAAGACACACTACACCTAATTAATTACCACCTGAAAAGACAAATAAATTCAAAGTCTACTATGTGTGCTTTAAATGCAGTAATTAAACACTTTATTGCGGAATTGAGCAAAGGCAAGCACACAAATCAAATACCTAAAACTACTGGTATGGTACTGTATGCAACTTAATAAAATGATAAAAATGATTTAAATTCAAAACCTGTTTAAAATGACTAAATTGTAACCTAATTTAAACTAAACTGATCAAAACTTAATAATTGATTCAAACGGAAAGTTGGAAAGTACCTTGTGTCCCCTGAGTTATGAAGGATGGAGCGTTGGGATCTCCACATGTTTGACAACCTGTAAGTTAACGTTACAGGCATGTAGCGTTGGCATAGCACAAAGATGACAAACCTTCCCTTAAGTCACCAGCTAACGCTAGCGGTAGATTGTTTAACAGAAAGCTGAAAGCATTTCTAGGCAACCAAATATGTTCCAATAAACTTTCATCAAGTGAACATTACAGTATGTGTCTGTCTAAGCTGCCAAAAGGATGGCAGTGGAACAATGGTACCACACTGTGAACATTTTTCTTTGTTCACCACTGCTTCGGAAAGACTTTTAAAAGATACGTTGTTGTAGACAATGATTTTTCTCAAGTGAAAAAATGTCCAGTTTTCACTGTTTTTCATGGGACCATTGGCATTAACCGTGTACTTAAATTGACTGGCACTTTGCACGCAATACTACGGTACTTTCTTGTGTGACGTAATTCCCAAGAGGCTGCCTTATATATATATATATATATATATATGTATTATATACTATACTTGCACATTTGTTTCAGTGTCTAATAACGGTGCTTGAGATCTCAAAGCTCACATGGACACCGAAAAATCTTATCTTATTACATTGAAAAGGGTTTAACAGATATTTAGTTGAAGCTGGACATAGAACATGTAGAACATTATTTCATAGTTATTTAATTATTTGAAAAGAGAGCTATTGTTTTGTTACAGGTTGTTACAGATTTTATTTATTGAGTAAGTTAATTTGTAACATTGAGGCATAATAAAGCATGTTATACGGTTAATACCTCTGAGAAGCCTGTCTGAATTTGTGTCTCAAGGCCTCGTTTTTTTAAATTAAAATATGATCACCATACTAATCAAGAGAGTGTTGTGTGTCTCGTATCCCAATGGCTTCAGCAGGTTGCCTTTCATGATTCCAGTATGACGTGTCATCTTGAGACTTGAAATCAGTCGCATGCAGTCAATCACGTTATCCAACCAAAACATAAGCTGTCCACATGTGATTTAAATATCACTTGCGTCACGTGTTCATTTTCAAACCGTGGCGTCTTTTCCAACCCGATATAGGTCAAATTCCACATGCAACTTCTGACAGATGGTAATTTAAAAATGAAATTATTATGAATGACTGACACATTGGTTTAATAAACATGCACCCAGTATGACAATGTTGCCTGAAAATGAGGAAACTGCTTTCAAATGTGCCCAAAAAAGAATCACAGACTCAGCTAATATGCAAAATAATTATTTTACTACAATGAATATCTATTAGAAGGCAGCTCTACTTTATCCAACAAAAAATTAAATAAATAATAAATACATTTACAATAATTTCTTTTTTAATAGCTCAAATATGAGAATGGAAATCACAGCTCTGAATGAGGACCATGGACGGGAGAGACTTCAGTACCCGCCCTTAGACGAGGAGCTTTACTGTCGGTTAAGGTCACACTGCTGTGCAGATGAGAACCCCCGAGTCGTCCGCGCCTGTTGACAGAACAAAAGCATATTACTACACCAGATTAAAATAGTTCTGCCATAACCGCAGCTGCTGCCCTGATGCCCTTGAGCAATGAGCCATTTCACCTGCAGCAGTGCGAGTCTAGGATCAGAGCTTTAGGAGCTTTAATGAGAATGTGACATGGATACGGTGCCTTGCAGAAGCGGTAATCCCCCCCTCTGCCCCACACCCTCTGCTAAATCAGTAACTTCACTGGATAACAATGAATGCATGCAATTAGTATTACAACAGAGGTTAAATGCAAAATAGCAAACGGATGAACAAAACTACAAAAGTGCTTATGTACTACTAGAGACATCTTAAATGACAATGAGGTATAAACATTTTTTATTAAATTATTTAAAAAAATTGTTAATTGTTTTTTTATTTTATTTTTAGGGAGGCTGAAATGAAATTGAAGGTGGCTTGAGCCCCCCCTAAAAAGGGTCTAAAATCGCCCCTGCTCCAGCAGCTCCAATACAGATGCTTAGTGGCACCATTAATGATAAAGGGTTTTAACGCCCTTTATTTCAGTGCAATTAATTACAATGAACTCCTTCTGAATACATCACCAACTATTCATGGGAACAATTTTTAGACAATTTTCTTAATCTGCATTCTTCAGTTGGCCCTTTTGTTCATTAATCCCAATAGTTTTTCTGTGTATTCTGCTTTGGGCAAGTAATGAATAGAACAGAAAGCCTTTTATTGTCACTCTACACATGTACAATGAGATTAAAAACTTATTTTCCAGTGCCAACATATATGTACGTAAAATAAGAATAGCAACATGGAATAAAATGAAAAAGATTATTTTGTAAATATGGCTTTTTATATACTGCATTATGTTCAACCTGTGCATTTTGTTCAAAAACATTAGCATAATAAATGTACTGTATGTGTCTGTTTTCCTAGTTGTGTAAAGCCAACTTCATTTGTTATTTTAGGCTATATAGTCACGTGCAATAACTGTAGAAGTTTTTTGAAGATAAACTGAGTTTTTTCTACACTTACACCTGATATTCTGCATCACATTCTCCATTTTGGTAGGTATTTTTTTATTCTACATAAATAATCTAATTCCTCCCTGTAGGCTAAAGTGTATTAAGAACTTGTCCTGTATTTATTATGGGCACATATTTGCCCATCTTATTTGACATTATTACTACCTTTGGTTAACCTTATGAAAAGAAAGTTATAGAAAACTCTACTCTCCGACCCTTTTCTCTCTGTTGCTGTTGAGCAATTCATACATCTTTCCCCATTTCCTACCTTCAGCTTCAGCATCCCAGTCCGCTAAAGGACCCGATCCTCTCTAGCCGGACTCCGAAGCAGCTCCTCAGCCCGCCCTTCTTGTACCGGCTCCACGAGCGCTTGGAGGTCCTCATGAGGTCCTTGAAGAGACGCGTGGGGTCGTTTTGTTTAGCAGCAAGTGCCGAGTTGTCAGGGTCGGAGGAGTCCCATGGGTGCTCCCCTGGAGCTCCGAACACCGACTTGTCTGTGCGTCCATCCTTCCCCCCCACCTCCATCTCCTCAGAGGAGTAATAAGGCGCGGCGTTGATCTCCTCTTCTAGAAGCTGCTTTAAACTCTGTGTGTGTGTGGGGGGTAAAGCACACAATTCTTAAGACATTTAGGGCTTGAAACATTATTATTATTATTAGATTTCCCTGAGACATAGTGTAGTCGTGGTAGTTATACCGCTATTGTGCAAATACACAATAATAATGAACTCAGCCTTTTTTTGGGCTATTTTTAACACACATCTATAAATACTAAATATTAAAAAATGTTTGATGTAAGCTACACTAACTGTATTGTTAGATGGACTAAGTGATGGCCTATTGCCTCTCCTTGTCACGTTAGTTCCTCCTCAGTCAGAAGGTAAACTTACCTGTAGATCAGAAACGGATTTGGCTCCTACGAAATGAAGCAGTAAAAGCAGAGATAAACAGAAAACGGAGATATGTGGGTTCATTTTCTTTTGTAATTTTCTTTTTTTTTTCTGTAAGGACAAGCTGACGCGCGACTCAGTCCTCCCTGCTCTTCTGTCTTGCGCAATGGCCAGGTGGCTCCTTTATAGGCCCACCGATTTTCCATCCCGGTGCCTTGGGGGGGAATTAACGAGGTGTGACTAATGCCTCCACACGTGGGAGTACAGGCTAACTTGGCTGTTGGAATTGGGGGGCTGGTGTTTACAGGTTCAAACTGCTCTGAAGCTCTGGAACGACAGGAAACAGGACTGGAGACCCGAGGATCAGGTCTTGGGTTGCTCAGATCCGGAATCAGGACTACACCTCAAACCCAAAAACATTCAGACTGAAACTACACATGGACCTTTTATTTTGTATTTCTTTTGTCTAGAATAACTATCATAATTAATTGTTTTAAGTAATCTTAGGTGATTTCAGTGGTGTGGTCTAATGTACGGTATTGGCTATACTGTACTGTGTACAGTATATATATCCCAGAATCTGCCTCTGGGGGAGGGGGGGCACATATGGTGGTGGTAGTAGCTCCGTCCATAGGTAGTTTGGTTGGAAACCCGAGGGTCACTGGTTCAAGTCCCCATGTGGACCAAAGTATGGTGGTGGACTGGTAGCTGGAGAGGTGCCAGTTTACCTCTCGGGCACTGCCAAGGTGCTCTTGAGCAAGGCACCGAACACCCAACTCCTCAAGCTGCCTTTCCATGGGCAGCCCCCCCACTCTGACCTTTCTCCATTAGTGCATGTATAGGCATCTGTGTGTGATAACAACAGAGTGTAAATTGTAATTTCCCCTTGTGGGACTAATAAAGGATACATTATTATGATTATTGTATCTTAGTTGGGGTCTTTTGTCATCCCCATTGAAGTTTTGAGCATTTAAAAAACTTCATTTCCTGTATTTGGATACACTTTAATGCCCCAATTTAAGATGGAAAATACCTTTATTGTGAAGATGAAAAAAACAGATGACAAGTCCCAATATATATGCAAAATATGAAGGATAGTATGTTGTTGCCTGTGCTTTGGGTATTTTTAAGTGGGTATATGGAAATTCTGGAGCTTTCCTAGTGGGTATACTGCATATACCTGCGTATCAAGTAGACTACCCCACTGGATGATTTAACTACAGCCGCCGACACTTTACATTTCTTTTTCTCCGCAGGGATTAATAGGAAACGGTCTGTGGTTAACCTTGACCTAATATCACCTGAGAAATTTCCTCTTCCTCTTGTTTAGTTTTTTCTTTGTGTGATGTTAACAGTTAATCCAAACTGTGAATTTGGCAGGTGTGTTGCATAGACTGTGTCCTTAATTTTACGTTATGTTTGGTTTTTGAAATTGCCTTACAATTTGGCTCTATCAACAGGATGACATCCCTTAGTTTACAGTCCTACCGCTAGTGAGATTGTGAAAGTGCACATATTATGACAAACATTTGGGGGTTATTTTGTGTCTCTGGTGCTTCAACACAGGTAAATTTGGAAGAAAAAAAAAACATGCTGTTAAGAGTGAGATCCAGTTTCTGAATGTCCTCTGATCCGGTTTCTGAACGTCCTCTGTCTTCAGTCTCCGGGAGAGCTGTTCAACATCTGCACGGCTTTCTACATCACTAGCTGAGACGAGGTGGATAACTGTAGCATGCTAGCTCGTTCTCAATCTTAAAACACTGCTCCAACAGCCACTAGTTGACCATAATCTCCAAAAGAACTACTTCCTGTCCCTATTGTGGAGGTATTCCACAAGTGTCCCTTGTCTAGAAGAAGTCTCCCAGCTAATCATGCCTTGGACTGACCAAAGCTGGAGAAAGAGTTGTCAAGCTGATGTGATCTTACCTCGCTACTGAGCATGTGCAGCTCCCAACAAAGATAGGATAGATACAAGATGTCTCACTCTGCAGCTGAAACAAGTGAGATGTCTCACTCTGGAGCTAAAACAGAGACATAAACACACAGGGTGAAAACAGGATCTGCAGCAATGATGTTTTTTGAAAATGAAACCATGTAAACCTATTCTAGACAACCTCAAAATACAGTTATGAACTTGAAGATGAGCATAATGTGGGCGCTTTAATATATTGGCATATTCCTTCTAACCTTAGATTATATTCCTTGAAAATGTTTTTTAAATCTTTTCTTTCTACAATATCAGTGCATAGCATTTATAGAATAGTCAAGATATTCTATATTCAAGAGATTTTATGTGATGGAACTACAGCTGCCGGCACTTGTTAGAAGCGTTACTCCCCCATCCACCACCCACGTTACATTTCACATTGCAACATAGAGGGCACGCTATGAGTCTTGTATGAACAGAAAATGCTTCTTGTAATCCAAACTGCAGTAACAATAAGAAAACAAGTGAGCTGCTCCTCAAAGTAATATAATACAAATGGTTCACAAATGGTGAAATCCACCTTGAATCTATAAAGTATTACATTTGAAAATGATTTTGACTCCTTTTTTATCAGATTATGCCTATGCCTTCATTAGCTATCACAGACAAAAGAAAGTCAGATGCTTTCTCCATTTCCTGCTTTGCTACTGAGTGTAAACAGAAGTAGTCCGGTTAAATCAACCGTTGCTGTCACTTTTCTCTTTCTAACCCCACAAATACTCTCAGGGGTTGATACTATGTGTGCACCAGTGTGTTTTTGTGCAGTTGCTTTCCTTGTGTTTGTACTACTTAGCCTTCAAACTCCCATCATGCCCCCTCCCCCTTCCCACCATCCAGACAGGTTCCCGGGGTAAATGATGACCGATTAGCCCTGGACCCTGTGAAGCTCAGCACACTGTGTGGAGGTGGTTGGCGGCTAATTGGCATTTCACCACGCTTCTCAACTGGAGGGTTATCACAGGAAATTGACTCAGACTTCAGGGCAACAGTTAACGTTCCACATGTTTGGAAAGAATCCAAGCTCTCCTAATATGATCTGTTGGTCCTGTCACACTCAAAGATGAGATGCTGTCAGAGAGATGTAGTCAGAAATGTCATGTAGATTTTAGTGTTTTATACACCAACACTAAAATATGTTTCTGGAAACATCTGATAACAGAATCTTGATTCATATTTGATTTTGACAGTTTGATTGCAGTTCAGGAGCAGTCATCAACACTGTGTTAGAGACTACTCTGCTCTGATTGATTTTTAAGCTTCTGGAGCTGGAAATCTCATAAGGAGCCCTAGGGGAGGCTTGATTTTTTTCACAGATTATCTGTCTCATGTGCACTGGTAGGATATTATGACAGTTTAAGCAAATAGGACAAAAAGTATCAAAAGTACTCAATAGGAATACAAATGACCCCTGTTTCACAAACAGGTATGTGAAAGTAGCATAGTGCTGTAGTTGGTCAAGGTGAATTTTTATTTTTTCATTTTTAACTGTTGTATATATTGTTTAAATGTGCCCTGCCACACATTTCAGTAATATCTGAAGCGGTACCATTGACTCTGTAACTTGGTTACCATGGTTACCTTGTTTCAAGCCATTCCAGCGTGGTATGGAAAGCCTGCAGGAAGACTCAGGTTTGGTGAGGCAGGGAACCTTTAATACGTATAAATTATAACGATGCATTGTGTTTTATAAAATGAAAATAAAATATTAACTACAGATGTTAAATAAATGCAGTGCAATACATCATTTCCCTTTGAAATATAGTGGAGTTATAATGTAGTATAAAATAGAAATACTCAAGTAAAGTACGAGTTAGTTAAGTTAAGTACATTAAGTACATCATACTTAAAGTTAAGTACAATTCATTTAAATTAAATTTCATTTAAAGTATCAAATCATAACAAGAGTTATTTCAAGACACTTTACAGATAGAGTAGGTATAGACCACACTCTATAATTTACAAGACCCAACAATCATAGTAATTCCCCCAAGAGCAAGTATACAATACTTCAGAAAATGTACTTTCAACCCCTGCAAATGTCTGTGGATTAGGTTTAGATGAATAGATTAGATTAGATTAGATTCAACTTTATTGTCATTACACAGGTAAGGTACAAGGCAACGAAATGCAGTTTAGGTCTAACCAGAAGTGCAATAGCAGTAAGTGCAGTATACAGTGTGTGTGTGGGCTTTAAAGTCAGATATGGTCTATTGTGTGTCCATCACTGATTAACACTGATTGAATGTGCGTACACCTTATCGTATTCCAACAGAGTTTTAGTGTTATTCTGTTTCACAAGGTTTTTTAAGCCTAAACATTAACATAAGCATGGCTCTCAAAACTCAATCATTTGTTGGAACATTTTAGTTTTGTTTGACATTCAGTGAGTGCTTTTAATGACAATATAACTTGTTATTGTTCTGAATCACAATTTGTTCCATGTTAATGCTCTGTTACAAGGACAGGTGCCAATAGTTGGCAAAATTGCCCTGTAGATCTCTACATGTAGGTCTCTACAGCTCCAGAAGGACTGAGCCATGCTACTGCTAGTTTTCACCCCTTAGCCAGTTGGTAAGCCTGGCTGACATTTAAACCTCGTAACTGTCACCCAGATGAAAAATGTACATTCCACCCTCACACCGTTCCTCTCCATTAAAGGCCTTAATTAGTACATGAATGCTTCATCATCTAAACAATGAAGCTTGATGAACTTAGGCAGGGAATTTTGAATTGAAAGGCGGACATGGTCAGCCCTTTATGTCTGACAACACAGTGTGGTTCCCAGAGGCTTGTCCTTCAGGAGCAACTCAACACTGAAATGACCAAACTATTAATCCTTTTGCCAGAAATGATTGATAATGAGAACAAATAATTTTCTTTTTTCTCCCAGCTTGGTAGAATACTGAAAAATACATGGTTAATGTTTGCACTTTTTAGCCTCACTAGGAATAGCAGTGTCAATCAGTGGATCAATATCCATACCCGGGGGCGTATGTTCTGTTTAAAATATCTACACAAATACTGTATCGACTGTATGGATTGTACAGATATTCATGGTCTCCAGAAGATGACTCCTAACATTTCCTTTTTGCAGCTTCAGCTGGTAGACATTTGTAATTTTGTGTGAAATGTCCTGGACTATTGGATGGATTGTCGTAACATTTGGTACAGACAACCATGGGCTCCAGAGGATAATCTATAAGATCCTCTGACTTTACATCTAACGGCACCATTTGTCCAATACTTTTATTTATTATCAAATCCATGGAGTATTAAAGGCATTCCTGTCTGCCCTAGCTGTAATTTGTGTTCATTGCTAATTAGCAAATGTTAACATGCTAACACACTAAACCAAACCTTTTTGCACAATACGCTATATAACAAAACAAAGGCCGGGTTATGTGTAAGAGAAAGAGAAGAGAAAAAAGTGAAATCATGTATAACAAGTAAAATCGCCATTTGAAGCTATGGTACGTAGTTTCAGTCGCCCCCATAAGGAATTCTAAGTATTGACAACAGAACTGTCGGCGCGTCCACATGGTACAAGCCTTCCGTGATCGTGCCTCTCATCCCCTCCTCCAAGTAGTAACTAGTAGTCAAGGAGGACACGGAGGATGAAAAAAACATGATGGACTCTTCAGAAGAGGTCATCACTTGAGAATCTACACGGTAAAGTTGCCGGACGCCACAATCATAGTCATACTGAGAAATACAGAGAGTTGTGTGGAGCTGATAGTCTTAATTAGCTTATCTGGCAATGGCTTGAACGTAACGGAGGTTTATTAAAGGTCAAATATGTGATATATTTACTGTAATAAATCCCAAAATGACCCCAATGCATCAGTAGATATTAACAAAACATGATAAGTTGAAATGCTATCTTTTCTGACAACAATGCAAATGCTAGTATTTTCTCCTTTTGAAATTTCCGTTCTGTGGTGGAATTGTGCTTTGGCCTGTGTGTTGGTATCAACTGGCCAGTTGGACAGCCAGTCTGGGTTGCCAGATGTAAACACGTAAAGCCAGCGTGCTACAGCTGTAACGTTAGCACAGTCATGAAAGCAGCAAACAAACAATATAGCATCAACGGAGGTAGATTCTACCTAACCTAAAAAAAAACGGCATGAGTCTAACAGTAGCGTGACCAAAGACGTAACAACCCCCTCCCCCTCGGATAGATAGTATGTGAAAGATGGAAACAGTTTAGAGCCCAAAAGGACATCTAATTGGCTAACTGAACTCGTAGCTTAGCATTAGCCTCAGGTTAAATTATCACAGCTTCAAGGGATGGGCATTTTATGTGATGTCAAAATTCATGTACTAACATGGAATCATATTGCTAGATTACCCGAGGCGGTTACTCGCAAAAAGCCAACCTCTAACGTTAGCTACTCCGCTGTGCTGTCGAATAATGTCTGGCTTTGTGAGACAAGTGTCTAGCAACGTTGTTGGGTGCTGCGGCCTCAACCTGGCACCCAACGTGAACTTGGAGTCTGGGGAGGAGGGGGACGGGGAGACCACTCTCTACAGTATTTTGAATTTCCTCTGCAGTAACTACTTTAAACACTAGCTTTCAGTTTTACATATTGCACCTTTAATATTAAAATTTTACGCACTTAAGCTTTAACTGATCCATGCACATATTTAAAATACAGATGAGGACATAGGTGTCAAAATATCATACAGTCCCATAGTATTGTCCTTTCTACGCCTAATTATGATCTTCGTGGACCTGACTTCTATAATACCTCAGTTCTTTTTTCCTATAAACAATCTAAATGCTGTCTTCAGTTGGTTGTAAAATGGACATCCTTAACTGAGGTGACGTCCTCTTCATAAAATAGTTATTTACTCTAACAGTTACTGCTACATACTGTACATGGTAACATTTGTATTCAGATTGTTTGGTTTTGTTATGGGGGTGTTGACTTTTTAACATTTCTACTATGATGGGAGTTTTATCTGGGTGGATGAAAGATATGAAGAGTTTATAGTTGGGTTACATAATTGATTTTTTTGTCTTGTTGATGTTTACCAAGAGCTTAGCCTCATTTTTGCCTCACACGAATACACTTAGCATGCAACACGAGGCCAAACTAATTACGTTTCTTCAAAAAAAAGGCCCAAATATATGCCAAATCTCAAACAGTGATGGCAGTCTCCTCTGTAGAACAGATTAGAGCAGTAACAGACTATCTTTGATCACATTAGACAAGTTTGATCTATCTTTCCCACTATATATTATCTTTGCTCTCTATCTATGCGCATATAACGCGTGATGTTTGACGGACCTGCCTTCCAATTGGTTGAAAAAACATCAACAGACTTTTGGAAAGCATCATGGTAGATTTACACAAGATGGTAGCATGGAGCTAGCGGCAGAAATGGCCAAAAAAGTGATAAATTATGGACATCAAGTGGATAAATCTTGTATGTAAAAGTTTGGAAAGACACCTCCGTGTTGGCTAGCTTTTAGCGTCAAAAACTGGTAAGTCTCTGTCTTTCATGGTTATTAAATGATTGAAATATATATCAGAGGTGGCGTTTTGGGTCGTATACAACCCCTTCGGCCTCAAAGGGGTTAAACTCTAGCTCACCCACTGTCCACTAAAACAAAGGGAAAAACACCAAATAATAATCTTTGAAAGAGGATTAACCCGTGCTGTAATGTCTTGCTGTTTCTCTGGTCCAAAATCATCTGGCCAAAGGACTACAGTTGAACATTAGCGGGCTGGCTAGCACCAAAATGTTAATTGATGTGTGTTTTTCTTTAAAAAGTAAAGAATGACAAATCGTTGTACTGTAAATCGCACCCGATACACATGTCAACGTCAACATTTTGGCTCACCGTCCATCATTGCAACTGAAGACTTGTAATGTAATGGAGTGCAGCAGCCCTTTCTAGCCGATAAATGTGTTATACGAGAAAAGTGGTATGGTAAAGGAATGTTAAAAAAGTATGGGAATGTTTAAACAACAGCATTACATGAGACAGAAACTTTGACAGTGTGACAGCTAACATGCTAATGACAACACCATGGATGTTGAACCCTGTGCCCACATTGTGTGAGGTGTAAGCAGGGAATGTGGCACCTGATAAATGAAGAGACAGAGAAACCGTCTTGAATGCTCATGTAATGCAATGTGGACTGTTCTGATATGGCGCTTTTCTAGCCTCAATGACTACTCATGCTTCTACATAGTTCAGGAAACATTCACCATTCGCACACATTCATACATTGTGGTGCCACCTGCTCATCAGATACACACTCACACACAAGGTGCACCATCGGGGGCAACTCAGGGTTCAGCGTCTTGCCTAAGGACACTTTGACATGGGACTACAGGGCCAGGGATCAAACCATCAACCTTCTGATTGGCAGGGACCGCTCTACCACTGATCTACAGCCGCCCCGTCCTATGAGCCATTCTGTCAACACTGCTCCATCACTTCCTCCCCTTAGCAGATTAGCTTATCACCAAGATTCCTCAGCTGGAAGAATCCCGTGCTGTCTGCCCTTAACTGGCTCCTCAAGCAGAACGACATTCTACTTTTCAATGAAACATTAAAAGTTTCATGGAAAAGCTTACCTTTTACCCACTGATACTGTGATATGTGTAACTCATTGGCTTGCAATGACTTAGGTTGTTGGACAGAAAACTGGCAGAATTGAACTTTTTACTGGAGTGCCCCCAAGGGCCTTGTTACCAAAGACAAGTTTGTTATAGTGATTGACAGCTTTGGCCTTGTAAATATTGCCCAACTGTTTTTTTATATTATTTGCACTTTTAACAAACAACTCGCTAAAGCTTTTTGCTAATGGCACTTTTGCACTTTGGTAGCGATATTTGTCAATAAAAGTTGCACAGTACATTTTGAACATTTTGAATCAACTATGTGTAGAAGCTATTTATTGATTATTTGTAGTGTACTTGTTGAGTATTTTCATTGTGGTGTCTTCTGGCAGGTGTTGTAGTGGATACTCGGCTCAGCCTGAACTCTTGGGCTGTGTCTCAAACCGCCTACTTGCACACTTGAAAAACTTAGTTCTAAGTTTATCGTGTAGATAACGCAAAAAGTCTGTTCCTAAAAGTACATGGATGCGCCCCAAAATTGGTCAAAAAGTTCTGTGTAGAAAAATGGGCCCTACGTCCACTAAACCTGCGCCATCTTGACTTTCAGGGCGGAAAGGGGAGGGACCAGGGACGTCGACCAGCAGCTGATTGGACAAATGCGTCACGTGGGTCTGGCTTCTCCTGGATTTTACAACCCAGCTTAACGGCGGCCAGATGACGGCTCGTTCGGATTACGATCCCGAATTTTACAAAAAGAGTTCACTCAAACCTGTAAAAACATTTTAAGCGAGAAATGGCATACAGTTGCTGAATCTGTTTTTTTTTTTGATTGACAAAGAACGTATGTGTTCCTTTTGGGACAATACTAACCATTGGAAGTGGGCACTACGATAGGAAGTGGTCATTGCACATTAGCAGTGTACTAAGGGAAAAATGCGTAATGAGACACGGCCTTGGAGTGGAAGAAAAAAAGAAAGATACAAAGAAGGAAAGAAAGAAAGTAGGGAAGAAGGAAGTAAGAAGGAAAGGAAGGCTTCAACAATATTTGAGCATGTTTGTTCATAATAGTCAAAGACAGACAAGTTTTAACTTCCCAGGATAAAACTTAAGTAATATTTAAAACCCCTACACTGAATATGTGGAAGGTTCAAATGATTTAATGTGCCATGAGAAAAAATGATGAGAAGACTGAGCAGGAAAAATGACATAGGTAATGAACAAAAGGACAGCGTCGGCAGATAGTATATGTTTGGAGTAAACAATTCAATCCTGTAAAGACACTGATGATATGGCACAGTATATTGTAATATACGTAGATGGTGTTAACTACAGCACCATATAAAATGTGGATAAAATAAATGCTAACTATATACAAACAAATACAGAACACACAAACAGAAGGGGCCCACGAAACAGTTTCCAGGGGACATTAAAGAGTGAGAAACACATCTGAACACACTCAGGCCAAGTTACCAAAAATGGACATTTGAGCGTTTTCATCGCAGGAGTATAACAACTGTGCCTCACGCAGAGCTCTGTTCAAAATCCCACCCCCATTCGTTTCTTCTTCATTCCCCAAATAATATTGTTGTTTACTCAGACAAGATAGTGACTTGGACACAAAGCTGTTCCCTGTTTCAGGCTCCATTGCAGCCAGTCACCGTCGGGTCACCTATGGTTGAGCTGCGGCTCAGTGGTAGAGCAGTTGCCTGCCAATTGGACGGTTGGTAGTTCAATCCCTGGCCCCGTAGTCCCATGTCAAAGTGTCCTTGGGCAAGACACTGAACCCCGAGTTGCCCCTGATGCTGTGCCATCGGAGTGTGAATCTGTGTGAGTGTTTATCTGATGAGCAGGTGGCACCTTGTACTGCAGCCTCGGCAACAGTGTATGAACGTGTGTGTGAATGGTGAATGGTTCCTGTACTATGTGAAAGCGCTTTAAATAGTTGTTAGGACTAGAAAAGCGCTATATAAAATACAGCACATTTACATTAATAATGATGTCCTTAACCCTCCTGTTGTCCTCTGGGTCAAATTTGACCCATTTTCAAAAAGTTTCTAAATCAGAAATTTGGGTTTCCTTCAACCAAATTGTAAAAAAAATAATAATGTGGATGGTTCTATACAACAATCCTTAGAAGTTAAATAACTGATCAGTTCACTATTTTCATTGAATTTGAGCGTTCTATAGCAATTTAAGAAGAAAAAAAGATTCAAGAACACTGAAAAAAGTGACAGAAATGCAGGGAAAAAACAACAAATGTCCCAAATAAATGCTGAAAAAAAAAAATATATATATATATATATATATATATATATATATATATATGTATATATATATATACATATATATACATCCCCCCCCCAAGCATGAGTTTGTAGTCAGGCCTGTGTCTAGTGTGTAGTGTGTAAAACAGTGTAAATTGTAACTTACCCATAGGGATCAATAAAGAGTGATCAATAAAGAGTATTGAATTATAAAAATTATAGTCTCAATCCTGTTCAGTTGTGTTGTTGACAAAGTCTTTAATCCTTCCCCCTCCCAGTCATTTTAAAACCACACCGTTTTCAGAGAATACTAGTTGGTGGTGCTTTGTTTTGTTACTTCAGTGTCACTCCATTCCACCTCGCTACCAAACATCGTTTTAACCTTCATGGCGTCCATCAGCCATGCTATTCCTGTCCTGGACTGGTCCCAGACTCCCACGCCATTACATCATGCCTTCTCCTTCCCATCGGCTGTGGAAAGAGTAGCATGCATATTTTGTTAATGTGACCCCTCTAGTGCCACCTTTACACAGATAAGGCTATTTTCACACAACAAGGATGGCGTTGCATATATATTTAGAATTCGTTCATGCTATAGTGAACACGGATCACTTAAATTAACCAAGAAAGTACTTTTTTAGTCACAATTGCTGTCCACTGGAACAGGTTTTGACTTTTATGTTTTAATATTTAAAAAATGGTGTTATAACATAATGGAACATATTGAATTCTGACAGTGTCCATTTCACTGGGTCACCACTCTCTTTTATTAGAATGAGTCATATAGCACTGTCAGATAGAATCTTTATTAAATTATCTCTGGGCCTCTGTTGAGTGATGGGTTTTGATAGGTGTTTGAGGCCTTAATTGTCATTAGCATCGCCTCTTATCCACTGGACAGGAAATAAGATACCCTTTGTTAATTTCAAACTGTCCTTTGTGACACTGAACTAGCTTCTTATCTTCTTCATCTTTGTTACACATTGGAACTGGAGTGACTGAGCTCAACTGTTCTTTTATCAACGTTTTTTCCTGTTGTTAAAAGAATGTTGTCACTTCCTACAAAAAGGCAAATAATATAATTTAGCTGTGAATATCATTAAAACAAGTGCATTAAAAGACATTAAATTGATACATACTTTGTATCCTAATTCATCGGTTAATTTCAGTTTCTTTAGCGGTGTGATGGTAGTGGGGGTAGATAGTATTTATTTAGTCCTGCTTCTTTTCACAATAAGTTCATTGCGGGTCTTGTTTTGATTTCATACCGGCAGTCCTGGAGGGGCGACAGTTCAGGTGCAGCTTAAACCACGTACAGTGCGGGGTGCTATCCTAAAGGCAGCCACCTCCCTCTGACATCTATATATATAACACTTGAAACAGTTTAGGTCCCTATTTGCCATAAGTGTATTTGCAAAGCAACAAAAAAACAATGAAATATGTTCCAGTGTGTAACTCTTTATATGCCTCCAAGACATAGTTATCACACAGATGCAAAGAACTACTTACAATGTCATTAAAACCTCTTTAGTGCCCCCTTCCCCCCACTGCTTGCCTCCCACTGTGTCCTGACAGATATCAATGGCATTACCTTGGGCTGCCGGACCCCCACAGTCACAAATGCCCTGGCAACAGCACTCAGAGAACAGACACGGAGCAGCCAATGCGGCTGGCTAGTTAGAGTAGCTGGCCTGCCTAACGGGCAGTCGCAGGCTATGCAACTTGTGTTGTGAAATGATGAAACTGACAAATTCTCTGGATGTGTGGGATTAATATTCTGGACAGACAAAAAGGAATGAATAAAGTGCCCTGCATTGTTCCCTTCTATTAAAAAATAGGAATTGCCATGTAGGGTGCCCTTCTGTTGGACAAAACAAGATAAAGTGCTCTCATATAGTCCACCACTGCCGCCAGAACTTCTTTGCAGCATCTCCCTTGGTTACTTGGCAGCCTCACTATGTACAAGACTCCAAAGTCACCACGCCTGGCTGCTGTTCTTTAGGAAATAGCAAGGGGGTAAGCCTCTACTCTCTAAGGGAATCCCCCTATGAAACACAACAATGTATAATAGGCTCCATTTCAATGTACCTCCCGTTTCTCACGTTTTTATGAAAATTGGCTAACGATTGTGACACAACAATGCGACTTACTGTGGATCACCACATAGTACAGGGTAAACTCTGAGACAGTTTGGACTTCCATCAGCTTTTTAGGTTTAATTACTGACATTATTAGCATGTTAGTTAGCAGTAATTAGCCTGTGCCTATGTTAATGTTAACTAGCATTTTAGTTAGCAGTAATTTGCCTGTGCCTATGTTAATGTTAACTAGCATTTTAGTTAGCAGTAATTAGCCTGTGCCTATGTTAATGTTAACTAGCATTTTAGTTAGCAGTAATTTGCCTGTGCCTATGTTAATGCTAACTACCATTTTAGTTTGCAGTAATTAGCCTGTGCCTATGTTAATGTTAACTAGCATGTTAGTTAGCAGTAATTAGCCTGTGTCTGTCATCTCCTAACACATGCCACATACGGCAACGTGTATTGATTAAAAATTGTCTAACCAAAGAAATAAAAGGGGTTGAGCATTTAAGAAGGACGGAAAGGAAGTCAGACAGAAAGCACTTCTCACTAATCCCTGCAGCTGTCCAGTCATCATGCTGTCCTCCCTTGTGACAGTTTCATTATCAGGGCTGGTATGCAACGCAAGAGTAATTTCGCCTAATGATCTCAGCCGCCTTCCACACCTCAGGACAAGTAAGTGTGGCTGACATGAGCAGACGGGGAAGGAGAGCGAGAGAGGAAGGGAGGACACTGAAGGAAGTATATATTAAGAAAAAGAACATGACAATAAATAAGTTGTTCTGTGTTGGTCTGAACGGAAGCAGATACTGTTAATGGGGCTTATAAAATGTAAATTCTAATAAGATCATAGTACATTGAACTATAGTAAATTAAAGCTTTTTTACAATCACAGAAGGCTTGTATAATGTGGATGCGCCAACAGTGTTGTTGTCATTTCTTAAAATTCTTCATGAGGGAGACAGAAACTACGCACTATAATCCAGCATGTGTAAAATATTTTCAGCAACATTTTTTTTGAAGGGTTGTGCAGCTAACTATAGTTAGATGTTACTTTAACAACAAGTAACGTAAGTTTCAGCTAATGTTATCTTCAAAACTTATTAAATCACCTCATTACTAGATTCACTGTTGTCAAACTGGTCTTATGACATCTTAATGACAAGCACAAATGGTTGATACTTGATGTCAAGGAAAAATATTTATGACACAATAATTTTTACTGGGGAGAACTCCAATTTCAGATATGTTCACTCCAACTGTTAGTAGTCTGAATTTTAATTTCAGATATAGTTAGTTTGCAGTACTGCTCCATGCTACCATTTTAGTTGGCCTAATAGTAATACATGCTATAAACCATGATGCTCTATGAATCTATAAGGGACACAAATGGTTTGGCAACATGTTGCTTGAACTGCACTGACAAAGCAATCCAGCATAGTCTGCATGTTAAAATAAAAGTACTTCAAAGTGAAAGCAGGTCATCAGCATTATATGGCTGATGAAACTTTGAGGACAGTTATTCAACTTAGTTGAATTGTGCAAGGGAAGTGAAGGAGCTGAAAGACTGATCGTGTAAGCATTGACGTTTTGAGAGACTCATCAGGAGCAGTAGGATTGCTGTGAATTGAAACTAGAGAGGAGATGATAAAGCAAATTAATGAGATGCTGTGAGGGAGGCGAGGGTGGCACAAAGCAGCATACCTATGACCCATCTTAACTTCTGCAGTTCATTCACTCCATTAGATCTGATTTGCTGACCAAGAGCCATCAGGTCACTCCTTGGGGAATTACATAATGCATTATGAGACATGGGACTGATACTACTGCTGTTGGATTTCTTCTTCAACAGCCGCAGTCTGTTTACAGATATTTTTCATCCCTACTACAAGATTATCTACAATTACATACAGTATACAAGTGTTTCTTCTACTCCTATCTTGCTAATCCAGTATAATGATAGAGGGTTGCTTGTCACCTCTACACATCTACTCACCCATTAGGCAGAACAAGCCATGGTTCAATTACCCTACAGGTTAAAGGTGAAGCTTTTTTACTGGCTGGATTAAACAGAGGTAAATGACAGCATGACATTCAATCAGCCAGGGTTGAATGATAAGAGCCTCTCGTAAATATCATCATCTCTCATCATGATGTTTGAGTGTTTAGGGTCAGTTATGGCTGTTGGAATATGAAGTGCCATAAATGAATCTTTCTGATATGCTCATTTCTGTTAAGGAGATGAACCGTTTGGTGAAAAATAAGTTGAATGTAAAGTGACAGGCGAAGATGTTCCCTTTACTTTTCAATTTTCTTTGTCATTCTGCCAGCTCAACCGCCCCCCCATCCTGCCAGTAAACTAGGGTCCACAGTTTGTTTGTTATGTTACTGAGACATTTTAAGGCCTCATTTCTTTTATTTACGCCTCTGCATTGTACTTTGTCAGAACTGGTTAATGCTTAACTGCAACTGAGTTGCTAGAGGTATCTGTTGGTCTCAGGTCTGTCAATTGCCACTTAGGCACCTGGTCATGCTATAATAAGATTCAAAGGGTTGTCATACTTTATTGGCCGGGCCCACAGAGCTCAGTAAATAATATATTAAATATCAAGCTTCGGGGGAAACTACAGTTAATTCACCTATGTTGTGGTAAATTTGCAGCCTATTTAGTTTTTGAGGTAAATGTTACGGAAGATATTTTATAAGAGTAGCCTAGTTAATGCACAGGTGTAAATAATTAAATGATTGAGCTTCAGTTTCAGGGTCCTGGTATTGTGCATACTGGCTCGCTGTCACACTGTCGTAGCTTACTGGGACATGTGAACTGAAAGGAGCCATTATTAAGGTTATTAGTAACACCTGTGCTTTTGTGCACATCTTGCTGTAAGCTTGGTGATCTATTGACCAACTCCCGGCTCTGAACTTGTTTCCTAACTGCCAGGTTGCTTGTAAGATAGCTTGGCTGCTAACCAGACAATAAGTAAACATTTAGTACAAGGGATGTATGTGTAAATAGACTGTGTGCAAACCAAGTCTTTTTGGTGGAGCACTTAAGAGTGTAACATAGGACTGCCTCGTGAATCTCACAGTTGTTTACATGCTATTAGCTCTGTTAGCTACTTCAGTTTAGCCGTTAGCAATGGCTTCTTTCTCTCCCTCTTCTGCTCTCTCTTGCTCTGTGTGTCAGATGTTTAGCTTTTCCTCTCCGTCCTGTAGTGTTAGAGATACATGTTGTAAATGTGGTTTATTTGCTGCTCTGGAGGCAATGCTTAGTCGAAATCATATTCTTCCGTAGCTAGCCAGCGTCCTTAGTGTAGCTGGTGCGGCCCAACATAATGTAGCTTCTCCGGGAGCCCCCGAGCGGCCGGGAGAGTGGACGTGTGTCTCAAATTGCGCAATTCTGTACATGTACTAGGTATTTCAGTACACAGTGCGTTCACATTGTCAAAGTGTGGTCAAATGCAGTGCCTGTCTGCAACGGTCGCCATCTTGGCTATGTAGCGGAAATGGGCGGAGCTAACAAAGTTGCAAAACTTTTTATAATGGCAGCCAACGGAGCAATGCAAATGTAAGTAAAACGCCAGTCTTTTTGCTATACTTATATAACATATAAGCCACCTGTATGTTTATTTGGTACATTTTTCAGTTGGTGAGGATTTTGGTATTGCGAAATATAACGTATTTTGTTACAGTACCATAACATGCAAGCCAGCTAACGTTAGCTAACAGCAGCACAGTTTAACAACTGGGAAATAAGTTATAACTTAACGTTACAAGGGTTGTGGCCATACTGTTGTTTGTGTTACATTATCGTCCTCACTGTAGAAGATTTAAGTTAAGTTAGATTTGTGTTCTTAACAAGTTGTGGTAATGTGTCATATTCAGCTGTTTCTGCCTTGATCTGATGTATTCTCTTTAGGGACAACCAAGGAATAGAGGGCCCTCATTTTTAAAGCAGAAACTTAAAATATACATAAAAGAGAGGGGTCAACAAAAAAATACATAGAATTAATTAATTGAAAACTTTGAAAGAGAGCAATACGAAAAAAGAACATTAAGCTACTGTTACGTTTTCAGCTATTAGGAGGGGGATGATGCAATTGTCCTATTCTCGGGGACACAGAGCAAATGCAAGCAACAATAAATAAGATCACATTTATTTTTATTAAAATATCAAATACAAAGTAGGAATGTATTTTTGCCGAAAACAATAGGGGGCTGGAATGCTCTCACCGGGTGAAATTCACAATTTTACAAAAGAAGAAGAAGGGGTGAAATGTTTTGATTGTGTAAGGCTGGGCGCAATTGGTGACAACTCTCCCCTGTCGCAATTTACTCACTATGCAAGTCAGTACTTAGTGTACCAAGTGTACTGCCTGTTACGGAAGTGCGTGGTTTAAGACATTGGTAGCTACAATCTGAAAAAGTTAGCGGAACCAGTAGTCACAGTCAAATGCCTCCCTGGGGCCACAGCACTTGATTAGCCATGACATACAGCCACATGTCATCATTCCACTGCTTACTGTCAAGGTGGCGCCAAGTAAATGATGTGGAAAATTTGATAGTAAATGGCGCTTCCACCAATGTGGAAGAATCCCGCTTAGACTGGCAAGACAGTCCAAAAAACATATAGGTAGGCCCTCAGTGTTACGATTTAGTTGACCCAAAACACAGAGATACAAAAAAGCCAAGATAAAGTTCAGGTAGTTTAGTGTCTGTAGGTAAGAACTCTAACCAGGGTGAAGCAGGTAGCCGGCCGGCCGGCGTGGGGGGGAAGGCAGCTCGGAGGAAATGGGAAACAGAGAATCTGCACGGAGAACAAACGATTTACTCAAGAATCCAATACAGCAAACACGGAGGCAAAGTACACTAGTACTAAGAGCCAAGTTACCACAATGGTGTATGTAACAATCTGGCACTGAAGAGGTGGCCAGCCCGGGTTTAAGTATTGCAGGGGATGATGAGTAGATGAGATACAGCTGAGTGGATGGCGGAATGGGAGATGGGTAGCCACGCCTCTAGTTGGAACGCCCTCACGACCAGACAGACAAACAAACACAGAAGAAAGGGAAAACACAACAAAGGTTGGGGGAACACAGCAGACCACAACAGTACCCCCCCCCCCCTCAACGGGCGCCCCCACGCGCCCCACCAGGCTTGTCAGGATGGGCCCTATGGAAGTCCGAGACAAGTTGAGGGTCCTTCTGGGGATCCATGACCGCTCCTCATGCCCATGACCCTCCCAGTCTACCAGATATGGCAGACCCCTACCGCGCCGCCAAAGCCGGCGGACCGTGTAGGCAGATGTGGTTGTCAATCAGGCGTACCGGGGGGGAGGGTCCGACGGCGGACAGATGGGGCCTGGAGGACACCGGCTTCAGTTAAGAAACGTGAAACGTAGGGTGGACTCGCATGGCGGCAGGCAGCTTCTGCCGGACGGCCGCAGGGTTCACAACCGCCTCAATCTCAAATGGACCCAGGTACCAAGGGGAGAGCTTCCGAGCCTAGGTGCGCAGAGGGATGTCCCTGGACGAGAGCCACACCTGTTGGCCCGGTCCGAAGAAGGGAATCTCGGGCCTCCGTCCACACCCGGTGACAGCGGCGAAGGTTGTCCTGGACAGAGGGCAAAGACAGTTCTCTCTCCTGGGCTGGAAACAAGGGGGGTTGGTAACCCAGGGCCGCCTCGAACAGAGGACAGACTAACACCCACAGCACCCACCCCCGAAGCAGAAGCATCCACTTCCACCACAAATTGGAGCGAGTGGTCAGAGTGTTTCAGCACAGGCGGGGAGAACAGAATTCCATAGCCTGATCAGCGACCGGTGACAGAGTGAAACGGGACCTTAGGGGACGTGAGCCTAGTAAGAGGAGCAACCACCTGACTAAACTTGCAAAAAATTGGCAAAGCCCAGAAAACGTTGCAATTGTTTACGGTTAGTAAAACAATTTTACAATTTTACCGCCTTAGACTTTTCGGGGTCCGCCGAAACCTGACCACTCTCCACAATGTACCCCAGAAACGGAACCAAACGGCGGTGGGAATCACATTTTTCGGCTTTGACGTAAAGACTGTTCTCCAACAGCCGTTGGAGGACTTGACGTACGTGGGAGACACGTTCCGTTAACGAGGATGAAAAAACGAGAATGTTGTCGAGGAAAACAACCACAAATCGTTTCAGGAAATCTCTCAAAACGTTGTTTACCATGGTTTGAAAAACTGCTGGGTCATTGGTGAGGCCAAACGGCATAACAAATAACCAGGTACTCAAAATGGCCTAAAGGAGTGTTAAAAGCAGTCTTCCACTCATCCCCCTGCCAGATACGGACAAGGTGATAGGCGTTAAGGAGATCCAACTTAGTAAAAACCGTGGTGCCTTTTAAGGGCTCGAACGTTGAGTTTAGGAGATGCAGGGGGTACTTGTTCTTCATCGTGATGTTAGTAAGACCGCGGAAATCAATACATGGGCGCAGCAATTTATCCTTTTTCTCTACAAAGAAAAACCACGCTCCTCAGGTAGACATTGACGGACGGATAATACCTGCAGCGAGTGAGTCACCAATGTACCGCTCCATAGTTTCCCTCTCAGGTCATGAAAGATTGTTAAGCTGACTCTTAGGGGTACGGGGAGTCAGGTTGTACCTCAATGGCGCAATCATACGGTCTATGGGGAGGCAGGGACAAGGCCTTGTCCTTGCTGAAAACCTCAGCCAGATCAAGGTAATCGGCTGGAATAGAGGACAAATCGGGAGGAGGGTCCACGGATGCTGGGATGCTCTCAGCTGGCCCAGGCACTCGGAGTGACAGCAGTTACTCCAGCTGTGAATAGCATAACGCTGCCAGTCAATTTGGGGGTTAGGCCGTTTCAACCAGGGGAACCCGAGTATAAGAGGGGTTGTAGAGGCGGACATAATCTTAAATTGGATAGTTTCCCGATGGTTACCCGACAAGATAAAAGTAACAAGTACGGTCTGATGAGTTACTTTGGCGCGCGTTTGGCCGTTAAAAGCAGTAACCCGAATGGGGCTGGTTATGGGCTCTACAGGAAGACCGGCTTGGGTGGCAAGTTCACAGTCAAAAAAATTGTCCTCCGCACCGGAGTCAATAAGAGCGAACAGAGGAACAGAGTATGTCTTGTACTGTAGCGTGGCAGGGACTAGTAACCGGGGAACTACGGGCATAATGTCAATATCAGGACTCGCTAGCACGCCAACATTAGCAAGTCTTGTCTTTTATCCGGGAGGGACAGTTAGCAACGTAGTGAGATAAATCGCTGCAATACAGGCCTCACCTGCCTGCATGCTGCGCTGTTGCTCCGCAGGAGAAAGCCGGGCTCTACCCAGCTGCATAGCCTCATCCTCCTCCCTGGAGGTGCAAACCGGGGAGGTTGAGTGTGACAGCGGGGAGACAGGAGTACGGGGCCCCGACCACGCTGCAACCCGGCCAGGGGGATGAGACCGGCTACTCCTCAACCTGTTTCCTCAACTGCAACCTGTTGTCGATGTTGTTGGCAAGAGACACAAGAGCATTAAGTGTGTTGGGTTCATCCCGAACAGCCAGTTCATCTGTCACAGTGTCATTCAAAGCATTAAGGAAGGCACCCCGTAACGCTTCCTCATTCCACTTGGAGTCCGCCGCAAGCGTCCAAAAGTCGACAGAGTAATCCGCCACACCATCAGCCCCCTGCCTGAGAGCAAGCAGACGCGTTGAGGCGCTCCCAACATGGTCTGGATGATCAAACACAGTTTTCAAATCAGAAGCAAAATTGTCAAAAGTTATTCCTGAGGGCAGACGGTTAGCACAAACCGCTTCGGCCCAAGCAAGGGCTCTGCCCTCAGGAAACGGGAAACAGACAATCTGTACGGAAAACAAACGATTAACTCAAGAATCCAAAACAGCAAACACAGAGGCAAAATACACTAGTACTAAGAGCCAAGTTACCACAATGGTGTATTTAACAATCTTGAGCTGAAGAGGTGGTCAGCCCGGGTTTAAGTATTGCAGGGGATGATGAGTAGATGAGATACAGCTGAGTAGATGATGGAATAGGAGATGGGCAGCCACACCTCCAGTTGGAACGCCCTCACGGCCAGACAGACAAAACAGACAAGACAAACACAGAAGAAAAGGAAAACATCACAAAGGTTGGGGGAAGACAGCAGACCGCAACACTCAAAAATGCCACAGCAACTTAATTAATACTAACAAATATTAGAAATAGGGACAACCCCAGATTTCTTTTTGACTACTTTATGATCTCCTTTAATGATAAAATTATAACGATAAGACAAAAAAATTCATCATCTCTTGCCTCAATTTTAAACGGTTCACCTTTAAACACAGGACCACTAGAAACCGCTTTAAGACAAAATTAGCTCTGGACAAAATTAAGAGACCACTGCATTATTATCAGTTCTCTGGTTTTACTATTTATAGGCATGTGTTTGATTACAATAAACATGTTAGTTTTACTCTACAAATCTTTTGACATTTCTTCTAAATTCCAAATAAAATAAAAATTCTGATTATTTATTTTAAGAAAATGACAACTTGTCAAAATAACAAAAAAGATCCATTGTTTGTAGACCTCAAAAAATGCTAAGAAAACAAGTTAACATTTTTTCTTAAACAACACAATACTAATATTTTAACTTAGGGAGAGTTCAGACATCTATACTTGGTGGAATAACCTTGATTTTTAATTACAGCTTTCATGCGTCTTGGCATGCTCTCCACCAGTCTTTCACATTGCTGTTGGGTGATGTTATGCCACTCCTGGCACAACAATTCAAGCAGCTCAGCTTTACTGGATGGCTTGTGACCATCCATCTTCCTCTTGATCAAATTCCAGAGGTTTTCAATGGGGTTTAGGTCTGGAGATTGGGCTGGGCATGACAGGGTCTTGATCTGGGAGTCCTCCATCCACACCTTGATTGACCTGGCTGTGTGTCATGGAGCGTGTTCCTGCTGGAAAAAAGCAATCCTCAGAGTTGGGGAACATTGTCAGAGCAGAGGGAATCAGGTTTTCTTCCAGGATAACCTTGTACAATGCTTGATTCATTCGTCCTTCACAAAGACAAATTTGCCCAATTCCAGCCTTACTGAAGCACCCCCAGATCATCACTGATCATCCACTAAATTTAAAAGTGGGGGCCAAACACTGTGGCTTGTAGGCCTCTCCAGGTCTCCGTCTAACCATTAGACAACCAAGTGTTGGGCAAAGCTGAAAATTTGACTCATCAGAGAAGATGGCCTTACGCCAGTCCTCTAGGGTCCAATACTTATGGTCTTTTGCAAACATTAGCCTGGGTTGTCTTTGCTTCTCATTGAGGAAGGGCTTTTTTCTGGCTTTGTACAACTTCAGCCCTGCTTTTAGGAGCCTGTTTTGCACAGTCCTTGCTGTGCACTTCAGCCCAGCTGCTGTTTGGCATTCTTTTTGTAAATCACTTGATGTCATAGTAAGGTTTTTGAGTGACATGCGAATGAGTTGGCGGTCATCCCGGTCAGTGGGCAATCGTTTTCGCCCTCTTCCAGTCTGTAGCTTTGTTGTCCCCAATGTCTGTTGCTTGACCTTGTTCTTATGAACTGCCGTCTGTGAAATGTTAAGGATGGAAGCAACCTGACACTCACTGTACCCTTCTGCCAGTAAAGCCAGATTTGAACCCTTCTTTTCCTCACTCAAAACTATGCTTTTTAACTCCTTTGGCATGGTCAATTGTTCCTTTTTTTGTTTAGATTACCTGTGTGGAACTAGTAGCCCTGTTTGTGCCATCCAGCAGGCCCTATCACAAGAGGATAGTGATAACCACAGCAGTGGCTTTTATACTTTTCCTTGTTAAATAAGATTTGGCTCAGGTGATCACTTAATCAGTACCTCATTAAGTACAATGGGATGTGCCTGTGTTGGAATTTAGCAGCCACTGGAGTGGAATGGCTGCCATACATGTAGAGATACTGATTTCAGACAAATAAAGGAGTGGTCTCTTAATTTTTTCCAGAGCTGTATGTATATTTAGACTGCTTTTCCCCTATTGACCTTCACCAAAAACACCATATATTTCTTCAGCTAAGCCATCTACCTGTCTATTAGACCCCTAGGTTACTTAAAGAAGCCCTCAATTAACACTTTTTACTAGATCTGATCAATATGTCTTTATTAACAGGTTATGTCCTGAGGTCTTAGCCAACTATAGACGATATACACTCACCGGCCACTTTATTAGGTACCCCATGCTAGTAACGGGTTGGACCCCCTTTTGCCTTCAGAACTGC
>NC_048413.1:5263640-5266486 GCF_013103735.1 Etheostoma cragini | reverse complement strand
TTAAACTCCTTCACTTGGGGTAAGGACTCACCCCCTACCCGAAGAAAGCACTCCATCGGTTTCCTGCTGAGAACCATCCATGATATACAATACAATATGAAAGTTGTTGGAAATTGATATGGCTTATATGGTATGTTTCATTCATCCCAGCATGCTGTTTCATTCGTCCCGTCCAGGAGGGACAGATGAAACATTACGCACGTCCCACTCTTGTTGTAATAACTCCTGAACGGATTTGTCCAAAGCTGAAAATGCAGCAGTATTTGACAGATGACACGTGTAGGTTGCTCGTGACAAAATATCAGCTTTCAGTGTGATACGACCGCTTTGTAAATTGTGTTTAATCAAAAAGTGTTTCAACTGTCCCGGCTCTCCCCTAGTAGTAGTACTGAGCATTTGACAATACCTAAATGACAACATAGCTTCACTCCAGATGTAGTGTAGAAATGAAGCGACCAGTATTACAGAGTGTAACTCTATGGTTGGTTTATGGCTTCCCTAAAAAATATAGAATTCTATTGTTATTTGTAATACATGTATTTTCAGAAAACGAAGTTTGGTTAAACAACAATGAACAGCGTGTAATTTAACATATTTTCGTTGACACACACACACACACGGCTCGGCAACGTTAGCTAATGTCCCCTAGTATACAAATGGGCTAACTATAGCCAGTTAGCTTTTTTATAACGTATCAAAAACCCACCCATCTTGTAGGCGCAAAGCTTATTTCATGTAATACAATGATGGCTCAAACCAACGCTCAAACTAACGCCACAGGTCTTATGTATACAACGTGGATGCAGATATAGGAAACTCCGAAGGCAGCCGTAATATTTACCTAGCTTTAGTAAGCTAGGCTAACGCTGGTGCGCTAACGTTAGCAAACATCGTATGCAACATGCGTAGCGTTAGCTAGCTGTCTGAACTTGTAAAAAGCCGAACAATATCCCCCCTGAACTGTGTTTAACTTTCCCTCCAATATTATCATCAACATAAAGACAGCTGGACTCGGTCGAGGCCAAAATATTGGGCAAGACCAGTCATATTGGGCAAGACCAGTGGCCAAGTTCGAGACAAGTCCGAGACAAATCCGAGTCCATAGAAAAACGGTCTCGAGTCCGGACTCGAGTCCAAGACCAGACTCGAGTACTACAGCCCTGGTCAATCGTGTTCAATGCAGCACTATGAGCTATTAAGACAAGTATGGAGACAAGTCCTTTGTCTGAACCAATTAGAAGGTAATTTAATTATTTCATTATTAGTAGTTTACACCAGTGCCATATTTGTGACAGGGCTGCCAACTCTCACGCATTGGCCGTGAGACACACGCATTTGACTGGTTTCACACGCGCACACGCCACACCCCCGATTTCTCACGCTAAAGTGTCAACCCTGTCGGTCAAATTCCTGAAAGATGAGTTTATCTGTAGAGCTACCTGTTGAGCCACTCGTGATCGACTAGTTGTGCTTTCAGAGACTGTGAGGGGGTTCAAGAGCGCTCCCCGGCTTCAGGTATGAGTCCGAGTATCACAGACCGTCCGTCGCTTCGTGTCCTCTCTCTCTGTAAAGATAGAGGTGATGAGCGCGGCTAATGTAGCAACTTCAGTTCATGTTAGTGGACCCGCTATGCTGGGGACAGTGACGCGTTTGCATCCGTGCACACCTCCGATGATGAGCAGCGTACAGCCTCCTCTAAATGGGCCTCTGTGTCTGTCAGACGGTCTGCATGAGATCCACCATATCAGCGGAGCAATGACATGCACAGCAGACTATATTACAACTCTCCAAATCTCGGACAACAGAGATGGGAGGAGTTATATTTTGAATGTGCACAAAGTTGTAAACATGAGCAAAAATCTGATGAAACAGATCTGAGGTATACTATACTATACTATATACTATACTGCAACGTTGGGCCACTATTGTGCTTATCTAACCTCGGTGCATCTCTAAATGAAACTGTAAATAATTAATTTGATGTTTTATAAAATGAACAAAAAGTCTTTATTTTCCCCAAAAAGTAAATACAGTAAGTGGGGCACAGAGGTTGAGGTCCAAACATTACTGAGCCTCGGCACAAAGGTTAAAGGATTCGAATCTATGTAACTCAATGGTTCTTATTCTTTAGAATTTCAGTGGTCTTAGTTAATCCCTCAACATCAATTTAACTTTGGGTCCCTGGTCCCTACACCAGGCAGGGACCCCTGGACCTGTTCACCACAGACCCAAATCTTCTCAGCTGTTGCTGACATATGCTCCTGTCTCTTCATGTGGCTCATTATGTTTGGCACATTGTCTGGGTCAGTTCTTATATCATAAGAAATTAATAATGTAAATAATGTAAATGCTAAATGCCTTAATACCTGTTGAGACTACAACAACACAAAGTCTCTTAACCCTACAGTTTTGCACATATCATGTAACACTTGATTTCTACATTTTTTTGCCATTCAATGGTTTATTTTTCAAAAAATGTTCCTGGGGCGGCATACCCCCAGACCCCCCTAGGGAGAGCCCCATCCCTCCATATATAACAAATCCCATTTTAAACCCTGAAGGATAAAGAACCAAAGAAATTGCTTTGTACGCGGCAAAATATGGGTCGACCCCCCCAAATCTCACTCCAAGGTTTGGGGAAAAGTTGGCAGCCCTGTTGTGATATAAGCTCTAAATTCTGACTCAAAATTCTCAAATAAACTATTGTTATGTAAGAAGTCACATAACTAATTAGAGTCTACCTTCTCAAGGGTGTTAGATTGAAAGGGGAGAATATACACTCACCGGCCACTTTATTAGGTACACCTGTCCAACTGCTCGTTAACACTTAATTTCTAAGCAGCCAA
>NC_048413.1:5258286-5263540 GCF_013103735.1 Etheostoma cragini | reverse complement strand
GCCTCCTGGGCGCCTCCCTAGGGAGGTGTTCCAGGCACGTCCAGCTGGGAGGAGGCCTCGGGGAAGACCCAGGACTAGATGGCGAGATTATATCTCCAACCTGGCCTGGGAACGCCTCGGGATCCCCCAGTCGGAGCTGGTTTATGTGGCTTGGGAAAGGGAAGTTTGGGGTCCCCTGCTGGAGCTGCTGCCCCCGCGACCCAATACCGGATAAGCGGTCGAAGATGGATGGATATCATGGATGGTACTTCCAAAAGCTGTTATTATAGATAGATTGTTGCAGGACTATGTGTCTTTGTGAATGTCTGTTAACAACTAATTGCCGTCATTCTGAAGCGTGTATGAAGCGGTTATTGAAATATCATGCACTGGGGATGATTGTGCTATTTTTATAGCTAGAACAGTAAGTTTTTCCATTTAGATCATGTTTCTATTGGGAAATATGTTGTTTACCTAGGTTTTTACATGGGTTATACCACTGGACATCCGAATAACGCGCCCCAACCCGTCCGTCTCCATAGGATAACATGGGAAAACTCGACCCGGTGGGCTCAAATATATTTTCATCATTCTAAAACTGCTTTTCCATGTCTCACCTCCATATGTAATTGTATGAACACAGATATTTGTGCCTTTACTTAAAAACCATGTAGTTCCAGCCAGGTCGGGGACAGTTGAAACAGCTGTTTCAACCGTCCCGACATGAACATATGACATTATCGCCTGTTTTGCTTCTCATGTAAACAAGCATGAAATATGAAAGTCTGGGATTGTGGAGAACACTAACTGGTTTACCGAATAAGCATGTAGTCGAACCTTTAAATGGAAAAAAACGTGTTAATAATCGAAAAAATATGACCGCTAATGAAGTTTACTTTTGACCATCAAAACCCGTTTATCGGCTGTAACTCCGCGATAATAGGAAATAACAGGGAGATATTTGGCTGATAGGAGGAGGTTAACATGCTCTATGTTCAGACCTAAGGAAGTCTGTCTATCATCATTGGACTCGGAGAAAACTGGAATGTTTCAATCGTCCCGGCTCTCCCCAGTATTAGTTCTAATGCTTAGTACTAGTACTACTGTAGCAATATTGTCTATGTAGCTATTATGAGTTAACACCATATGATATCAAGGGGAATGGTTATACTCATAAATCCTGGGTGTTCTGACACTGTTTTTGCTTTTATATCAACAAATAACCCAAATTGATTGTCTTGATACTGTCATGCATAAGACCTTTTTTTCTGTCCTGGACTCGGTCTTGACTCGGACTCGAATCTCTTTGGAATCGGTCTTGACTTGGACTCGACTAGTCCTGGTCTTGGACTTGTCTTGGACTCGACAAAGGTGGTCTCGACTACAGCCCTACTATTGACCATAGCATCCTATTACAGACACTGGAACATTTAATTGGTATTAAAAGGACCGCACTAAACTTGTTTAAGTCCTGGGTATCAAATAAATCTCAGACAACTCAGAAAACTCCCAGTACAATTTGGCGTTGTTGGCAGAATGGTCAACTGGGGGAACAGTGGGCCCAGTGGGCACAGACACAGTAACAATCTCTGCTACTCCTGATGCCTCCCCTGTCAGGGGAGGAACCTGAGTAGAAACTGGGGAACTTCATTTCAGAAGTGTAAGAAAAAATCCAGAAAGACTATGCTCTGTTTCTTGGAATTGGATTCTGTGGAAAGACAAGGACAGGAATTTGGCCTAAGAAAACTTCCGCTGTGATTAGAGTAAATAATTAAGTGATTCTAGGAAAAGACCAAGGTAGGAATTATACATTGGCAGAGAAGAATCCGGTCTAAAGAATCACCATGGCAGCCATTAATAGCAAAAAACCACACATACACATTTTTTGGTAAGACACGCTTAAGAAGACCACCGATGGCAGGAAACAGAAACTACAATTTTAGGTTAAACATGTACAAACAGCTCTATCAAAACATTTTCAAGCCAACACTAAATATTTTATATAAGAGAAGGATTGAGAAAAAATGTATGAAAATAAGATCATCCTTTATTAATCCCTCCATTCTCCAGGCCAATCTACAACTCCACTGTCTGAGGGACCCCCTCACCTCATACTTCCACAGCACCTCCAACATGACAAGACACCTAGCACACAAGACGAGACACAACATTGGGTTTACGAGATAGAAACAATTTTAACACTGTTTTAAAGAAAACTTCAATGAAGAATGAAGACTGTAAAAATAGTCCTTCAATCATTCAAAAATTACAAAATGATAAAGGAGCACTGAAGAGCGTTTGCCAAAAACTACTAGTTGCATTTTTACTTAATCCATATGTACGGTGGACAGTTACAATGTAACTAGGCGTTCTTCTGGCAGTAGTTGAGTCCATTTGTTTTGTACTTGAATTATCATTGTCACTGTACAGTGGAAAGAGCAAAATGAAGCTTGTTTTACTGTTGTTTCACAGTGATACGTTTTAAAGCACAAATAAATCAGAGTCAATTTTGGAGAACAGGCGGGAGGGATCTTCAATGCTAATTTCAAATTTCAAGTCAGATTCTTGCTGGCTTCTGTTCTGTGTACTTGTCTAATGATATCGCGAGACGAACGAATGTCCTTCTCCATTTCTCCTCCAAACATCTCCCACATCCGCTGCTTTGCCTCTTTTCACGGCAGAGGCTGCAGCTGTTTCAGTACATCTGAGCATCCTTATATTTAAACGTACCTTTGTTATAGACAATTACCACTTGGCTTAAGATCAGGGACACCATTCCTCTTAATTACGCCTCTCCATGTGCATGTTGAACGTGCTGTTCCGTGCATATGCCCAGTCCCAGTTTTTCAACAACATGTAGGGGTAGGTAGGCAACCCATTCATCTACCGGGGTAACCTCCAACACAGTGGCGCTCCACCGGGGGCTTGTGAGTATCCTCCCACCCGCCTGGTGCCTCACACCCTGGGCAACTCCAAAGGAGAAGAGTCCAACCCCTATCCAGGAGTAGGGTTCCAGAACCAAGACTGTGCAAATAGGTAAGCCCCACCAGATCTTACTGGTAGTGCTCCAACTCATGCACAAGTTCCAGCTCCTTCCCCAACAGAGAGGTGATGTTCCACGTCCCCAAAGCCAGCCTCTGCCCAGGTCTGGTCCGTTGAGGGCCCTGACCTTCACTGCCACCCGTGTGGCAGCGCACCCAACCCCAGCAGTTCATCTCACAGTTGGTGAGCCCATCTTGTCCTGGCTCCAGATCAAGGCGCCAGACATCCGCAGCTGGATTACTTTTCTGTTGTGAACCATTCTTATTCTGGCCCTACACTTGAGACCCCTTTGTCATGGTAGACCTTACCAGGATCACCAGTTTCCAAACAACACAGCCCTTTCATCCATAGTGACACAAAAACCTCTCCAGCATAATAAGGTGAAGGTTCCTGGAGCCTAACCCTTTATTGATCTCCAGAGGGGAATTTCGGGTGTTGCAGCAGCACAAGAAAGAAATGAGTGCAGATAGATAAGTGCAAAATAAAACTAAATTCAAATAAATCAAATTAAATAAGAGTTATATACTAATATATGAGCCAATAGACAGAGGTGGGTAGAGTAGCCAAATATTGTTCTCAAGTAAAAGTAGTTTTACTTCAGAATAATATAACTCAAGTAAAAGCAAGTCATCTAAATAATTATTTGAGTAAGAGTAAAAAAGTGCTTGATGAAAAAACCAATCAATTAGTGAGTAACTGGAGTAACTTCTCCTCGCCTGTGTTGCCTTGGCGACGGTTGATTCTGACATCTTTGTTTTGCTACGACTGTAAAGATAACCTGTCCCGCCTCTGAGATTGATTATGGTCACGTGACTGCACAGCGACGTTTGACAGTCACGTGATAAAGTCTTCAGCGGAAGACTCTCTCTCTCTCTTTCAAAATAAAACATTAAAAAGAGAAGTACGCTGGGGTAAAAACAATGACGCGTAGAATACCAAAGAAGTAAAAAGAAAAGTAACGAGACCATTGTAGCCTGATGTAGCAGAGTAAGAGTACAGTTTCTTCTTCACTAATCTACTCAAGTACAAGTAAAAGTATAGTGATTTAAAACTACTCCTAGAAGTACAATTTTATTGAAAAAAACTTACTCCAGTAAATGTAACAGAGTAAATGTAACTCGTTACTACCCACCTCTGCCAAGAGGTATATACAACTAGTAATTAGTGAAATTCCTGTGTTGTTCGACCCATCCACCACCCCACCCCACCCAATCTCCATACGCGGATCTGGACTTGTTGCTAATAGACTAAAGGAAGGTGTGTCGTCCATTATTGGTGAGACACAGTCAGGCTTTCTGAAAGGAAGGTCAATTCACAACAACATAAGACTGGTTTTAGATTTACTGGAGTACAGTGACATGATTTATGATGGTTGGTTTTTTTTAATCCATGGACTTTTACAAAGCAATCAATTCTGTTGAACATCCCTTCATCCTGAAAACTTTGCATAATAGTAATAGTAATAATAGTAATAGTAATAATCCCATAGCCTTACAAATCATTGACCAGTTTTCAAGAGCTTCAAGCTTACAATTGAATTTAAATAAATGTCAAATTGTATCATTACATGGTTATCCCTTGCAACCTTTGTTAAACATAGAAGTCAAGTCTCAAGTTAAATACTTGGGGATTGTTATTTCCAAGAATAAAATAGTTTCAGACAAAATAAATATATGGAACAATATAGACAAGTGTAAATTAATCTTAAATAGGTGGCTGCAGAGAGATTTAACAATCTTTGGGAGAGTCTTATTATCCAAAATGGACAGCTTATCCAGACTTATTTACCCGGCCTTCACTTTACCCATCTCTTCAAATATGATCAAAGCCATGAACAAGGTCAAATTTAATTTCATATGGAGAAACAAATGTCAATACATAAGGAAAATTGACATGGTTAAAAATTATGAAGGTGGAGGTGCGAATGCTATTGATTATGATATTTATGAATGGTGTCTAAAAATTGAAATGGTTAAAATCTTTTATCAATAACAAGCAATGCTTTTGGTTTAGTGTCTCCAATCTAATATTTTCCAAGATGGGAGGAATAGACTTTCTTCTGCGATGTGACTTTGAATGCAGTTCTCTACCAATCAAACTTTCTGCTTTCCATCAGCAGGTTCTTCTTTATTGGAAGTTGATCTACAAACAACACAATTCTCTCTCTCTCATAGCCACCTCCGCTAGACAGTGGGATGGTCATGTCTCTCTCTCTCTCTCTCTCTCTCTCTCT
>NC_048413.1:5246737-5258186 GCF_013103735.1 Etheostoma cragini | reverse complement strand
GCTCCTCTCTCATCTATCTTTCTATCTTTCCATTTGTGTGCATCCATGTCCCAGAAATGCTTGTTACTAACCTAGCTCAGGGGACTCATTCCCCGGAGTCCTTATGTTCTTTTCCCCCCCAGCATGTTTCCTCGGATCAGGGAGGCGCCAAAACTCAGGGTAGCAGCTGTCCATGGTCCAGCTACATGTCCTGCGATGCCATGTGCCATGTTACATGCTGCTACGCTCTGCGGTGCCCAGCTACGTCCTGCTGTGCCTTGTAACGCCCACAGTGCCCTGCTATGCTACAAAGAACTACTACAAACAAACTCTTCATTCTAATCCCAACCGGTCGTCAGACACCGCCTCCCAAGAGCCTGGGTCTGACCGAGGTTTCTGCCTAAAAGGAAGTTTTTCCTCGCCACTGTCGCACTGTTGCTTGCTCTGGAGGAAACTACTGGAACTGTTGGGTCCTTGTGGATTCTGGAGTGTCGTCTAGACCTGCTCTATCTGTAAAGTGTCTTGAGATAACTCTTGTTGTGATTTGATACTATAAATAAAATTGAATTGAATTGAAACATAATTTTACACCTCACAATACCCCAGTTTGAAATAATAGGTACATATTGGTTGGCAGAAAATCTGTGTACATGGAGGAATGGATTCCAGGACAATCTGGGCAATTGCTCATTTTATGGACAGCAATGGGGTCTTGTTACAGCACGAGGAGTTTTGTGAGAAGTATCAACTCCAATGCAATGCCAAGTGGTATGATAGATGGTTGAAAGCTATTCCAATGTCTCTGAAATCAATGGTGAGAGAAGACATTAGGTACTCCAGGGTTTCTCCTGGTCTGAGGTCTGGTCCTCGTCTGAGAGCACATTAGGTACTCCGGGGTTTCTCCTGGTCTGAGGTCTGGTCCTGGTCTGAGAGGACATTAGGTACTCGGGGTTTCTCCTGGTCTGAGGTCTGGTCCTGGTCTGAGAGGAATTCCTTTCTGTGATTATAAATGTACCAACAAAGTTATCAGAAATATTCTGTTAAGGGAATTCTATCCTAATCCGGTAATAAGAAAATATATGTTGAAAGACTTTGGTGATGGGGAGGTTAGGAAAATAAGGACCAGCTATATCTCATTCCCCTCTTCCGAAGGTGAAAGAGGTCACCTTTAAGATTTTAAATGGAATTTACCCTACAAATGAATTCTTAATCAATTCAATTTCGATACAAATAACTGTGTTTTTTGTGAAAAGGAAATTGAGAATCTAGAACACGTTTTCTTTCTGTGTGAGTCAGTGCAACCCTTCTGGAAAGATCTGCAGAGCTGGTTACAGACCAGGGGAATTGTGATACCTCCTCTGACAGTGATGAACATTAAGTTTGGTGTTTTTGTTGAAGACAAGAAGGTAGACTTTGTTCTCAACAACTTGTTACTTTTAGGCAAACATTTTATACATAAATGCAGATATTTTAAGATCAAACCCTCCCTGAGCCACTGGAAGAATGAGCTACACCTTTTGTATAAGTCTCTGAAACTGGTTAAGGTTGGAAAAGCCCTTGATTTGGTTTATCTACTTGAAACTTTTAATTTAATTTGAGATAGCCCCCTTTATTTATTTATTTGTTTGTCATTTATTTTTTATTTTTGTCTCTTCTTTCTACTTAGTTTGTTTGTATATTTGTATTTTGAATGAATTCAAAAAAATTAATAAAAAATCTCCATACGCGGATTTTCGGCATTTAATATTACTCGCTATCGTGGTCTCGCTGTGACCACAAAACATGCTTCCCATTGAAATACCTTGATTTAAAAATTGTCCTCACCAACACAAAGAAAAAATTTAAAAACCGTGTCATTGTACACGATTTCATAGATTAAATAATGTGACCATTTCACGAACTCCCGTGAGACTGGGTTGTATAATCAGTATTCAGTAGAGTAACAGGGCGTAGATTGTCAATATACCTTTCATCTTTACTATGTTTAGGTATAAGAGTTTTTAATCCCTGTTTCATTGTCCATGTTAGTGTTGTATTCCTTAGGATCAAATAAAAAAAACATTTTCCTATTATCCCCAAAAAATGTCTACAAATCTGTAGTCAGTCCATCTAGTCCTGAATCTTTCCCACCGCTACTGTCTTAACCACAATGTCTAATTCTACTGTTTGGATCTCAGACTCACTATAATCTTTTTTCTAATTTGCTGAAATAAGATGTCTGTTTTTCCCCTTCCTCAATCCGTTTAGCACACACACACACACACACACACACACACACACACACTGACATTGCACTGAGGTGCAGTCCCTCTCCTGTACAGCAGAGAGTGGTCTGAATAAGTTGCATCACACTTTCTCAGCCTACCTCATATTTCATATGAAAAAATATGGATGCTTTTCTACAGATATAAGCTATGGCACCAATCTGGGCTACACATTAAGTTGGGAATTGGGTATTCATGTTTTACTTGTTACAAGTACTAACCATGTACTGCCAACCAGCAATTGAGAAAGGCCTTTTAGGTTTTTAGATCCTTTACTCCAGTACTAATACCACACTGTGAAAATATTTTATAAAGTAAAAGTACTGCATTCAAAACCTTATTAAATAAAAGTATACAATCAGCAAACTGTAGTTAAAAGCGTACCCATTGTTTAGTAAAATGTTCCCTGTCAGTGTTTTATTCTATTCTATTTCCGGATTTAAATTCCTGCTGCATTAATGTGTATGTTGCATTTAAGTGCTCTATATGGTTATGGATGTGTTCATTTTAACTCTTTTATATTTGTTGAATAGTTTAATCTACAGCAATTTCCAGCGTTGTGTTGACGCATTTTGCAGCTGATGAAATCCACTGGACAGAAAGGGGATAAATTAACAAATGTAGTGGAGTTAATGGTGCAATATTTACGTCTGAGATATAGTGGAGTATGAGTAGAAAGTATCAGAAGTACTTCAACTCTGTGTAAGCCCCCCCGGCCTTATGTAATGTTCCAGCTCTGGAGCGCTGAGGGTCAAAGGGCAACCTCAGGCTGCCTGGACTCAAGGATCATGTGGGATTCATAAAGACTGCTTTGTTTTCTCTGTGGTCAACTTTAATCTGTTCTCATCACGCTATCATGTTCCACTCATTGACTCTACACTACATGAGCATTTCTACGGCCCACCAGGGTGTAAGCACTCACTCAAGCATTTAACTTTTGAAGTGGTGACATTTTAAATGAATATTTTTTTTACCACACACCTTTTGAGTGAAATCTTTTGACTATTGAACGGATTTCAATTAAATTTGGTAAGTCTTTCATGTTGTCAGGATTAATTGGAGTAACTTTGGTGAGCCTGTGACGTTTCATTTGGGGTCAACATTTGAGTTTGGAAGATGGAAGCAGGAAGTGTTCCTTTTTTTTAGGTCCAGGTTTTGTGTGTGTCTGTTTCTGCGTGTGTTGTTTTGTTTCCCTCCATCCCGCCTTTCCTCTATTTAATTATTCCTTTTTTTTCGTGTTGGCCCTGGGACACGTTCTTCATTTCCGTGTATTGTTTGTAATTTGTTGTCCTTGTTTGTTTCTTAAATATGTAAAAAAAACATTTCATCACAAAAATTAAAAAAGTGTTCTTTTTTGTGTTGAAGGAACTTTTACTGCTGTAAATGATCTGAGAACTTCTAAAGTCAATAACGCAATATTCCCTCGTTATTTTAACAGCGCATTAGTAAAATGTGCTTTGGCTCATGCACAGTGTGCACACACTATGCTTGTTACACACACATGGACACACACTATGCTTGTTACACACACACAGGGACACACATTATGCTTGTTACACACACATGCAGAGATTACAAATATGAGGGTGTAAATCCTCCATCATAACGGCAACCTCTGATTGGTTGATTGCATCAGTGGCAGCACCAGAGATCTCTTTTCTTTTTGCTGGTGCTATGGGGTTGTTCAGCGTTTCAGTGAGGGTACTCTGACATTTACAGTTTACCTCGACACACGTAGCCCCCCCCCAACACACACACACACACACACACATACAGGCGCGCAGATACGCTCCCCCCTGCAGCTTTCATAAAGGAGCTTATATTGGACAAAGAGTAATGCACAATAATCCCACACAGCCAACTACAGACACACAAATGCGCACACACACACATGCATCCTCACACACTATTGATACACATGGTAACAATAATGTAATGTTTTACACATTTGTAGTGACTTAATATTTAAATAAGTATAGTATGTATGTATGTACAGTATATATATATGTATGTGTGTGTGTGTATATATATATATATATATATATATATATATACATATACTGTATAGTAATATATACTGTATAGTTTATATAATAAACCAATGTCCTGTGCGCTGTATAACTTTGGATTCGGTGATCCGTTCATTAAGTTCTGTAAAACATATTTTCACTGTAATATTCTGTTATGAGTGACCCCCCGGTGGCCTGGCCCTGGTCTGACGTCATCCTCAACAGCCATCACAGCCACGGTCAAGTCATCTTCTTCCTTCTGGTTGTTGACACCATATCTCTCCGTCTCATTTCGTTTTTTTTAATAAAGTCTCCACATGTTGACGTCCAGGTGGTAAAAACAACTCATTATACCAACGCTACACTCACTTCACTAATCCTAACGCCTCCAAATATTACACTATTCTTCTTCTGTGTAAATACGTTACTGAGGAAGGTCAAAAGTTGAATGTGTGCTGCACCCATTGGCCGAATACGGTCACCTGTGTTTTTGTTTTGAAAATTATCGTTTTGTTTCAATAATGTATTTCTTTGTTTTTTTAAATATAAATTAACACAATGGAAATTTTACCTTCTTTTACACCACAGCAATCTCTTAGGGCTGCTATGGGAATCCTAGGGGTAGCTAGAGCACCCCCAAGCCCCTCCCTGGCGCCGCCTACGGCCTTGTGTTAATGACAGTCCCTCTGATTCAATAAAAACAAACAGTCCAGTGTTGCCGTGGAAATACTGGTTTTTATTGTCTGTACCAAACTTGATTGAAGAAAATGGAGTTTTCCAGAGTTTAACAAACACATCAACGTCAAAAAGGAGAGACTCACAGTGTTTCTGCTTATCAGCACTGAAGCCACACAAGCACCGCCGTTACCTTTGAAGCCATCATTTCACTTTGCTCACACACACACACGTTTGATGCAGCAAAACTTGTGCCAAACTAGGGATCAGCAACAGAATCATTTTGTTTTAAAGGTTCCATATTCGGCATGTCTTCCGTTTTTTTTACTTGTATTTTAGGTTTCTACTAGAACATGTCTGAATGTACCTGTCCTCTGTCTGAAACGCTCCATTTCAACGCCTTTCTCTTTCAGCCCTCGTCTCGGGAAAGTCTACTCCGATTGGTCAGCATTTCCAATTCTTCCTCATGTGCGTTCTAGGCATCATTGCAGCCAGGGACTAACTGTAACAGCACTGTAGTGGCACTTTTTACCTACTATACCCAACCGTACGGAAGTGCTGACAGCTCAGTTAAAGGCAGTTTCTGAATTCAGTTTGATACTTTCACAATATTTATATAGCACCTCGATCTGCTTTATAATAAAAAAGACATGGACGTATTTTTATTTATTTTTTACAATTTGGGACCTTTAAACTCTTAGTAGAGATTCAAGTTACGGATCCCCAGAGTGGCCAAAACTGTCTGAGCATGATCTCTTGATCACTGTACACATAAAACCAGACGATTGTCAAACCCTTTCCCAACAGAACCGAATATCTCATGATGTTACCAGAGACACCTGACAGGTAACTGAAGTGACAGTTTGTATTCATTCAATAAATACAGACTGCTAGGGGCGGATGCTTACATTAGCACTGGGTCCAGTACAGAGTCCACTACGTAAAAGGGGGATGTCTGCTCCCTCTTGCATAATGAAAAGCACTTCTTCACTAAGGCTCGACGCTCCTCAGAACTGCGGGAAATGGGAAGAAGCTGCTGTTCGTCTACAGTTTCAAGTGTTTCAGTTTTCCTGCATTAAGGAAGCTCGCGGTTTGGAGAGCGTGCTACAATTTGTCTCGGTATTAACCCCCCGACACATGAAGGGCACTAAAGAAATGTTAAACTATCTGGAGCTCGAATTTTGGATCATAAAGTCCAGCCTTGGGAATGTTGTGCAAATCAATCAATTGACTTTGCAATTAACTCGGAGTATTAATTTCAAGCCTATTAGAAAGATTAAACCACTATGTAGTTTGCATTGGTCGTGTTTAACTTTTCAACGTTCGTACTTTGAAAGTAGTCAATGTATCGTTTCAGTATGGAAGCCCTTAGAGGCAAAAAGCATTTCTTTTCTTGTAATCCATCTTCTAGCTCTGATCCAAATGGTTTTCTTTCCTATTAGGACCTAAGAAGAGGTGGCAGGATCATCTTTCAAAGTTTGTATAAGCAAAGGTCAAATTGGTTCTGGCCATAAAAGGCTGAAGTGCAACGTTTCCGTAATGGGATTACTTTAGGTGGGCTCTTTTTGTATAAAAGGTGCACAGTATGTCTTTGTCTATTAGTTAAAAACTTTTTTTTTTGTAACCACAGCATGTCGGGGAGTGGCGGCAGGGTTTCCTCTGGGTCTTAAAAAGTCTAAAATTTTAGACCATAAAAAGTCTTAAATTGACTGAACTCGAGTGTTCTAGGTCTTAATTTCCCTACGTCCATGTAACTACCTCTAACACTGACTGGAATGTTACATTTTTAATATGTACGCCTTATGCCATGGCAATGCCAGACATGGGTGCAGAGACAGCCCAACGAGGCGTAGTATCCCTGCAATGTCCCAGCGAAGCCATACCACCACTCCTCCTGGGGTGTTACGAGGTCCTGAGGTGGGAATGTGGCAGTACAGAGGTACCCTGCCCCCCATTCAGGAAATCTCTCATTTTAGGGAAGGACTGCATGTGTGAAATGAGTGTTAATCACTTCATCCTGATGAATATGAAATAATTTACCTGGTAAAACCTGTGCTCAAGTCATAAACAGGAGAGAAAACAATTACAATCAGATTTGGAAAATGGATCATCAAAAGAACATTCTTACTTGCCTCTCACAGCTTCCCTATTTGAGTCGTCTAAGCGCAAATGTCAAAAATTAAAATCCTGTTTTCAGCATTAAAAAAAAGTTAGGATTTGTGTAGATTATGTCTCTGTGGTAACAATGCTTGTTGGCAATAAATCTTCCACAAGTTAAAAACCGGATTATTTCCCTTTCAAAAGGGTGCCATATGGGTAATAAATTGTTAAATTGCCAATAATATGTCTTACTTGAGACTTCAATCATCCAATCCACCAAAACGGGTCAATGGCAGAAGAAGCTGTTTGGCATTGGCAGAGAAAATTTGGCAAATCTTTCACGGGCGCTGCTGCTCATCACACAAATGCAAATTAGAACCATTAGCACCCTTCCAAAGAGAACTAAATAGGCTTTTCCAGTGGTATAAAATTGATTTATCAAAAAGTGTTGTTACCTCAGAGAAATAATCCACATCCGAACACAAATGCCTTTAATTTGAGAGCTAAATTTATAAACTCAAATAGCTTTGGGTGAAATAAAACAAGATATTTCAGAACACACCTTTCTAATCTGAGAAATTGACTGAACTATTTTGAAAATTGTAGACAAGTAAGCAGATTTATCAATAAAGACAATGTTCATTAGTTAGCGGAAGCCCTATTTAATAAAAGCCCTTAGTTTCAGTTGTTTTTTAACACTAAGTCTTCCCAGTAGTAGGTTTTAAGTTACAGTAAATTATCTTTGCACAAACAGTCATGGGACCAAAGAGAAACCTGACACTGTGTTTATGCAAATTAGATCAGAAAATAAAAATGAGTTGCAGAAAAGTCCTGACTTGCACTTTAATTTGATGTGTGGTTAAATCGGTGGCAGATGAACAGTAGAAGGAAAGCGGGGTTTCTACTCAGTGCCCCAGTTTCAGGTGACCAAAATGTGTCACAATTCAATTATTTTTCATATCTGGTCAAATCTTTTGAGCCGTGGACCTTAATAAGTCCCTCAGACACCAGCAGACACAGAGATATGCCGGATTCACGTCCAGCTTTTGAGAGTTTTCGGCTTTAGAAATTGAGCCTCATGACTGATGAGGTGATGAACTCTCTGGTCGACTCATCTGGCTGATCATTTTCCTGCTGCAATGTCCAAAAATTGCAATATAACTTTCATCTCATATTCATAGTTGGATGTGAAACCCAGCATGTTGCAGGGCACCGAGTCACTTCGTGCTTAGATCAAGAATTTTCTTGGTTTAAGTCACTCTTTGGAGCGAAAAAAAATAAAAGCTTACATTCTGATAGAACGATCTGGAAATTATTTCTAAAAGACAAAGTACATGTTTTTATGTAAGTGAGGTTTTACTAAAAGGCAACTACCAGAAAAAAATACCAAAACTTATACCCAGGCACTCTTTGATTACCGTACGTGCAACATTCAACCCATATGGCAGTGCTAGTAGTATAGTGAAGTTAAAACGCGTCTGAGTCTCTGAGGGAGAGACACTATCAGCTGAGGAGAAGGACCAACCCGGCACCCCAAAGCCAACGGATGGGGATGAGATACATATCCAGTACTGTGGAAGTCTTAGGCAGGTGTGAGAAAATGCTGGAAACTAAGAGTGCTTTGGGACATCAGATCAGAACTGGCAGAAACCAGTGGGGCCCAGGTACACCCATACTGTCTGGAGAAGTCTGGCCAGAAGTGGTCTTCATGGAAGAGGTGCAGCCAAAAAGCCAGACCTCTGACATGGAAACAACGCCAAGCAACTTAACTATGCACCAAAACATAAGAACTGGGGTGTAGAAAAACTGCAGCAGGTGCCCTGTTCCTTGCAAGTTTTGGGGCAGCATTTCTGCAAATGGAGTTTTGGTCTGGATTAATGGGGTCCTCAATGCTGAGAGATACTTACCCATTATGCAATACCATCAGGGAGGCCTATGATTGGCCCCAGTTTTTTTCTGCAGCAGGACAACGACCCCAAGGTCACGAAGAACTATCTTCAGTGTAAAGAACAAGAAGTCCTGGAGGTGACGGCACCCGATTGATTGATTTGATTTAGGCTGGTCACACCAGATATTGATTTGATTTAGGCTGGTCACACCAGATATTGATTTGATTTAGGCTGGTCACACCAGATATTGATTTGATTTAGATTCCTCTTCTGTTTCTTCACTGCATTTTGTTAATTGGTGGAAATAAACTATTACTACTTCCATTTTTGAAAGCATTCTTAGTTTACAGCGTCTTTCATCCCTTCCTAAAACTTTTGCACAGTACGGTATATCACCCTGTAGCTATCTGGTGGGAAAAAACAAATAATTCATCAGAAAGCCATCATTTAAAATTTGGAATTGAAACTAGATGTGTATATTTAGTAGCTGTATGAACATTAGATGAAGACCGGTGGTCCGCTGCAACACGACATACCTTCTGTCCAAAATACCTCCAATCTTGTTTATTTTCAGAACACATTAAAATAGGACTAACAATACAAACACTTGGCCAATAAGACTATCGTTAAAGTAAAATAAAAAAAAAGTATGAAAAATGGTCTCTAATGAAAAGGAATTTGTTATGAATAAGGCCATCGATAAAGTTATTTACTTCAAACAAGTTGCTGCTAACAAAAAACAGATTGTGTGGAATCAAAAATAATGTGTTGTTTCAAATCAGGTAAAACATGTCAAACTGACATTTTACAAAGGACAGTGGGGGTCTCTCAAATTAGCCACTTTCACAAAGATCAGACGATCATGTAGCGAACTCGCTGATCAGCCAACATCAGATCTGCTCTAGACCCCCCGGAGTAGTTTAGGGTATCACTTCACTTGAAGGTATCTACACAAGAGTGTCATGAAACGGTCATAAACACATGAACCATAACTTGTCATGACAAAACCGAATGACACTTAAAGAAACATTATGTCATAAATGTTGAGGACTTGTTTATAATGCGTTCATGAGAGTGTCATGTCACTCTTATGTAACCCATTTTCTATTGACTGAAGCCTAAGTAAGGGTGACTGGTATAAAACTGTGTGTCTGCCTTTTAAGAGACTCCAAAAAGACAAACCATAGTTGAGCCGTTTCTTTTTACTAAACATCGGCATGTTGATCAAAAGGCTGCCGACTCACATCAACTCAGAAAAAAAGCCACTTCCCTTCATTTAAGAAGCCTGAAGAGTGAAGACCAAGGACGAGTGGGAGCATGTGGGGGGGTGGGAGCAGAAAGGACTTATCTGCTACAAGAACAACAACAACCCTTTCTACATCAGTAACCTCCATTTCTCAAGTCAAAGCTTTCCACAGTGATGGTTTTAGTGAGCGTGAGAAAAAGAAAAAAAAACAAAAGATTCCATGGTAAGTCGGGAGCATCGCTGACAGGTGCCCAAAGAACTTGCAACAGAGAAAACACAAAATGAATCAAATGAAATGGAGTGAGGGGGACATGTGATAAAGCAGTAGCATCAACATCAGGATGGTCTCCTCGGAGAAAAAAGCCGACTGTGTCCTTGTCCCAGACTAAACCCTGAGCCCTTCACTGTCCATAGAAACATTTCGGCTACATCAAACGTGAAACGGTTCTGGGAGCCTGCTGACTGGAGGAAGTTGAATCTTTTAGCATCTCAAAACAACTCGTCTTCAGCATGACTACATGTGGGACCAGCTAGCAAAAGACACTACCTACATCTCACATTTGGTTAAAAACTAAGTGTTCTAGTTGGGAATGTGTGTGTATTTCTCTGTGCACGCATCGTCCTACAAACAAATCCAAATCAGTATCAGCAGGAGAGGCACAAAATGGCTGCAACAAACCATCTGGGTTAGTTTGGGACAAAGGGATTGATGAACGGACAGCCGGGTCTTCAGAGGAGGGTCTTCATGTTCGCTTCGTTTCAAATTGATTTTTAAACACAATCAACCACACACACATGTACACACGCACACGTACACACACACACACACAAATAGAGAACATCACCGTGTTTTTCACACTCAAGTCCATTACAAAAACCAGATATGTACCGTACAATCTGGTTTTGGGAAGGATGGGATTACAGGTAAGGGTGGGGGGCCTGGGACTCTTGTAGGCTGACAGGTGTGGAAGAAGAAGAGCCTTTCACCAAGGCTTTCTTGATTATTGTTAAAAGACAAAGCTGTCGGCAGCTGAAGAATAGGTAGAGGAAGAGGTCCGGCAGGTTGAGATTTGGGATCAGGGCTGGCGGGGGCACAAGTCGAGATCAGGTTTGGTGATGATATCAAACCAAACTGGCTGTATTGGCTTGAGAAAGGATCTCGAGGTGGGTGTGTGACCAGGGCAGCGAAGAGAAAAGGTGCCTGCAGTCTGAATATTAAAACTCCTCCTGTTCCTCAGCATCTGGGATCACAAAACCCTCCTGAGAGAGACAGGCAGAGAGAGAGAG